>NW_026904109.1:0-127892 GCF_024500275.1 Phycodurus eques | reverse complement strand
AGAATCAGAATCAGAATCATCTTTATTTGCCAAGTATGTCCAAAACACACAAGGAATTTGTCTCCGGTAGTTGGAGCCGCTCTAGTACAACAGACAGTCAATTTACAGAACACTTTGGGGACATAAAGACATTGACAAAACAATGTGGCAAAAGATGCAGAGTCTCTAGCACTTAGAGCAGCGTTCGAACGACTAAGATTGCATAGTCCGTGCAATGACCATTGTGCAAAGCGGGTGCAGGTGAGACTTCAAGGAGTGTATGATGCGGTTTAAAGTGACGAGTAGTGCGATCATCTGGACAATGTCGGTTGTGCAAATGTTAACAGATACTACTCCTCAATCAGTGTGCAAATGGATGCAGATCTACTCTGGCATGAGTTACACCAAGTTAACGAATCAGAATCAGAATCAGAATCAGAATCATCTTTATTTGCCAAGTATGTCCAAAACACACAAGGAATTTGTCTCCGGTGGTTGGAGCCGCTCTAGTACAACAGACAGTCAATTTACAGAACACTTTGGGGACATCAAGACATTGACAAAAAACAATTGTGCAAAAAGATGCAGAGTCCTCTAGCACTTAGAGCAGTTCGAACGACTAATATTGCAATAGTCCGGTGCAATGACCATTGTGCAAAGGGCGGTGAGACTTCAAGGAGTGTATGCGGTTTAAAGTGACGAGTAGTGCGATCATCTGGGACAATGTTGGTTGTGCAAATGTTACAGATACTCCTCAATCAGTGTGCAAATGGAGCAGATGCTACTCTGGCATGAGTGGCCAGTATATGCAAATAGTGCAGCATGGCGAGACAACTACAGTGAGTGGACGAGTAATACATAATTGGCCCCACAGAAATGTGACAACGAACTCAAGTCAAAAAATTGCCAGCTTGTTCTAATGGAATTATAGGTTAGGTGTTTAAGAAGTTGATCGCAAGAGGGAAGAAGCTGTTGGAATGTCTACTAGTTCTAGTTTGCGTTGATCGGTAGCGCCTACCTGAGGGAAGGAGCTGGAAGAGCCGGTGACCGGGGTGCGGACGGTCCGAGAGGATTTTGCACGCCCTTGTCTTAGTTCTGGCAGCGTGCAAGTCCTCAATGGTGGGTAGGGGGGTACCGACAATCCTTTCAGCAGTTTTGATTGTCCGTTGCAGTCGGAGTTTGTCCTTTTTTGTAGCAGCACCAAACCAGACTGTGATGGAAGAACACAGGACTGATTCGATGACCGCTGTGTAGAACTGTCTCAGCAGCTCCGATGGCAGGCCGTGCTTTCTCAGAAGCCGCAGGAAGTACATCCTCTGCTGGGCCTTTTTGAGGACGGAGTTGATGTTGTTCGCCCACTTCAGGTCCTGAGAGATTGTAATTCCCAGGAACTTGAAGGTCTCGACGGTTAACACAAGGCAGCTGGACAACGTGAGAGGCAGCTGTGGCGAAGGATGCCTCCTGAAGTCCACGATCATCTCTACCGTCTTGAGCGTGTTCAGCTCCAGGTTGTGTCGGCCGCACCACAGCTCCAGCCGCTCCGCTTCCTGTCGATATGCAGACTCGTCACCGTCCTTGATGAGGCCGATGACAGTGGTGTCATCTGCAAACTTCAGGAGCTTGACAGTCGGGTTCGCTGAGGTGCAGTCGTTCGTGTAGAGAGAGAAGAGCAGCGGAGAGAGGACACAACCTTGGGGCGCCCCAGTGCTGATGCTGCGTGTGGATGAGGTGGCCTCCCCCAGCCTGACCTGCTGTGTCCTGCCCGTCAGAAAGCTGTAAATCCACTGGCAGATGGCAGGTGAGACGCTGAGCTGGAGAAGCTTGGTTGAAAGGAGTTCAGGGATGATGGTGTTGAACGCTGAGCTGAAGTCCACGCACAGGATCCTCGCGTAGTTCCCTGCACTGTCGAGGTGTTCTAGGATGAAGTGCAGTCCCATGTTGACTGCATCATCCGCAGACCTGTTCGCTTGGTAGGCAAACTGCAGGGGGTCCAGCAGGGGACCTGTGACACTCTTGAGGTGGTCCAGCACGAGACGTTCAAAGGACTTCATGACCACAGATGTCAAAGCGACAGGCCTGTAGTCATTCAGACCAGAGATTGCAGGTTTCTTGGGGACTGGAATGATGGTGGAGCGTTTGAAACAGGATGGAACTTCGCACATTTCCAAAGATCTGTTAAAGATCTGAGTGAAGACTGGAGCGAGCTGGTCCGCGCAGACTTTGAGGCAGGATGGGGACACATGGTCCGGTCCTGTCGCTTTGTTAATCTTCTGTTGTTTGAAGATGCATCTCACATCCTGTTCATGGATGGTTAACACAGAAGTCAGAGGTGTGGTTGTGGTCGCGGGTGCGGCCGGGTGGGTGTGTGGAGTGAAACTGTCCTTTTCAAATCTGCAATAGAAGGTATTCAAGTCGTTGGCTAGTGTGCTATTGTTCTCAGCTTGGGGGGGATCGTCGCTTGTAATTAGTCAGCGATTGGAATGCACGCCAGACTGATTTTGAGTCGTTCGCGCTAAACTGTTTTTCCAACTTTGCTGCATAGATCCTCTTTGCAATGTTAATTTCTTTAGTCAGCTGGTTTCTAGCTCGATTATACAGGGCCCTGTCCCCGCTCTGATATGCGTCTTCCTTAGCTTGGCGAAGCTGCTTAAGTTTAGCAGTGAACCACGGCTTGTTGTTGTTGAATGTCCGAAATGATTTTGTTGGTACACAAACCTCTTCACAGAAACTGATATAGGATGTGACAGTGTCCGTATATTCATCCAGGCTGCCAGCTGAATTTTCAAAGACACTCCAGTCTGTGCAGTCTAAATAGCTTTGAAGTTCCATCTTTGCTTCATTGGTCCACTTTTTGGCTGTTTTCACTGTAGGCTTCGCACTTTTAAGTTCTTGCTTGTACGTCGGTATGAAGTGAATTAAGCAGTGATCAGACGAGCCCAGGGCTGCACGAGGTATAGCACGGTATGCGTTTTTTACCGTCGTGTAGCAGTGGTCTAAAGTATTATTTTCCCTGGTAGGACAGTCGATGTGCTGCTTGTATTTAGGGAGTTCGTGGTTGAGTTTAGCTTTTTTAAAGTCCCCGAGAATAATGAGGGGTGAGTCAGGGTGTTTTTTTTCAATTTCGTTGACTTGTTCGGCGAGCGTTAGCAATGCGGCGTTCGTGTTAGCTTGCGGTGTAATATAGACTCCAGCCAGTATAAACGATGCAAACTCACGTGGCGAGTAAAATGGTTTACAGTTCAAAAACAGCGACTCCAAATGCGGGCTGCAGTGTGTACTGAGCACCGTGACGTCCGTACACCATTTTTCGTTGATATGGAGGCATATCCCGCCACCCTTCGTTTTCCCCGATGATTCCATGTCGCGGTCCGCTCGATGAATGTTGAAGCCGGGAAGCGTGACGGCGCCATCGGGTACAGCGTCGCAAAGCCAGGTCTCCGTGAAGCACATGGCCGCGGAACGTCCGAAGTCTTTACTGGTCTTTAACAGAAGATGAAGCTCGTCCATTTTGTTGGGTAGGGAGCGTACATTCGCGAGGTGGATCGACGGGAACGCCAATCTGTGTCTTCTCTTGCGGAGTTTCACCTGAATGCCGGCTCGTTTTCCTCTGTGGCGCCGCTTCCGCATCCATGCGCCGAAAAACCGCGGACGCCGCTCCGGTGAGTAACTCGGGGAAAAAACTGAGCGGATTTTCGAAAGTTGGTGACAGAAAGTCCGGAGTAGCCTCCTTGATGGTTAGCAGGTCTCCCCTTGTGTAAGTGAGTCGTGTAAGGTCTCCAAAGACGGACGAAAAACACAAAAACAAAGACAATACTAGAGAGCGCGTTACCGAGGCGACCACACTGGTAGGCGTCATCTTGGATAAGACCCTACAAAGTAGACATTGTCCAGTTTGTTGAGGAAATGGAAAATGTGAGACAGTCCTATCATTTAAATGGAACAGAAACTCAACAAATTTGGATGACTGCAATGGGGCCTGATTGGCACCTTTGCCGAGGAGATTGGGACCCAAAACACCATGGTGTTGTAATGCCACATAATGACAGAGAATTACAACATCGAGTTTGGGCTTTAATAGAAAGAACCACAGCCAGGTTTTGCAAAAGGTCAAATTTCACGGAAATTAGTCGGGTGAAACAAAAAGACGAGGAACCTTTTGAAGGGTTAGAATGGCCGCTTGTTTTAAAGCAAACATAGGCTTGAATGGGCCCTTATCAACAACAGTTAAAAAATGCTTTACATGCGAATTCGAAAGAACACATTAACAGATGGGTAGATAAACATTAGATAAACCTAGCAACTGGCCCTCTGGAGGAATATGTTAATCATGCCCTCCACGCAGAAAGAGTGTTGGGAGAAAAAAAAAAAAAAGAAGATAGATGTCTTCCTCAACGAAGAAGCAGAAATATACTATCAAGGCAGAGGGGGAGCAAATTTTAGAGGACGCGGCAGAGGTCGTGGGAGAGGAAGATATGGTAAAGGTCGAGGTAGTTATGATAATACAGGCTGTTGGTGCTGTGGAGAGAAAGGCCACATTGCACGTGACTGCCCTAAAAGAAATAAAAGAGAATACGGACAAACAACCGCATGACTAAGCCAGCCTGTTTCCCAACTTAACAAATCCTCTTGTGTAATCATTAAAGAGAATGAGGAAGTGGATTTCAATTTACAGGACATTCTGAGTTTGGACACTGAAAAACCTGAAATAACCTTGTCAGTCAATGGGAAAGAAATCAAATTTCTTTGCGATACAGGAGCATGTAGGATTGCATGTCGGGAAAAGATTCCAAGTTCCAAACTATCGGGACATAAGGCAATAGTTAGATCTGAAAATGGGCAAATTACTTTTGCCTTGGAACTTGAGCCTGTGTGGATTAGAGACCCACAGGGGAGATCTTGTTGAATGCCCATTTTAGAAGTCCCGGAGTGCCCTGTGAATTTGTTGGGAAGAGATGGCTTATTCCAACTAGGACTCGTACTCATTCCATCATCAAATGGAAATATTGTAGTGAAACGAAAACATGAAATAAAAAGAGAGGACCTCTATGTGACACTGGAAAGGAGAGAAATCACATTCTATTACACAATCAATATCTCAGACAAACCACCGTTAAACATGGGAAAAGCCCTGTTGTCCGCAGCCTTCCAGCTTATAACGGAAGTAAAAGACAATAAAAAAGGTGATGAGCTGCATATAACTCTGTGGTACAAAAACACACCAGGGCCAGACCCAGGATATGAAAAAAAGTTACGACATGCGACACCTGATAAAATGACAAAATTATCTGTACTCAGACAATGAAGCAAAAGTCACGGCAGGAATTATTTTACCAGACAAATTAAAGGAACTGTATAAAAATACAAGTGTCCCACACATTTCATTGTGCAAAGATTATGAGTCACAGTGGAAACATATGGGAACATTAGTAAAACAAGGACAGGAGACAGATGATTGGCAGCAAATAGAAAACAAACTGGAATACAGTGCATCAACTGCCCTAATTAGGAAGGCGATGTTTTGGACAATACAGGGTGATAAAGGGAAACACATGCAGTATTCTGCAGTAATACAGAGAGCAGCATGCGTACCAGATCCACACACTGTTAAATTAATTGAGACCAGACGCTACTGTGTTTACAGTGGTGGACATAAGTAATGCCTTCTTTTCTGTACCAGTAGAAAAGAACAGTCAATTTTGGTTTGCATTCACATTTGAGGGAAAAAAATATACATTTACTAGATTACCACAAGGTTACTGTGAAAGTCCAACCATTTATTCACAAGTAATGAGAATAAGCATGTCTAAATTCACTCCCCCAGGAGGGAGCCAAATTTTACTCTATGGAGATGATGTTCTCCTGGCATCTCCAGATGGAGAGACATGCATCAAAGATTCATTGGCCTTACTGCATCATCTCGCAGAAGAGGGACATAAAGTTAACAAAAATACATTGCAATTGTGTAAAAGGCAAGTCAAATATCTAGGCCATAATTTAAGTGTAGGAGGACGGACTATATTAGAAGACAGGAAAACTATAGTCTTAAAAAATCCTAAAGAAACAGAATAATCATTTTTAGGTCTGACGAATTATTGTAGAGCATGGATTCCAAACTATGCAGAAATTGTTGCACCATTGTCAAAATTAATGTATGAAGACAACCTTAAAATGACATCACCTGTTTAATGGAGGACAGAGGCAGAAAAGGCCTTCTGTGACATTAAACAACATTTGGTGTCCAGTACTGCGCTGGCCCTTCCAAATTTAATGATAAAACATTCATTCAAATGGTAGATTTTAAAAACTATTACATGACCTCTGTACTTATACAACAATACGGTGATAAGCTAAGACCAATAGCGTATTTTTCAACTAAATTGGACAGCGTGACGTGTGCATTACCGCATTGTGTCAGAGCAGTTGTGGCAGCCTTGATGGCAGTAGAGAGCAGTTCCACAATTGTGTTATTTCATCCATTAACTCTTAAGGTTCCACATACAGTGTCTGCTCTCCTATTGGAAACAAATATGGCGTTTTTATCACCTGCAAGACATTTATCTTGCATGGCCATCTTGCTGTCACAACCACATTTGACTGTTGAGGGGTGCACAACCTTAAATCCAGCCACACTAATACCCTTACCTGATGAAGGCACGCAGCATGATTGTCAGGAATTGGCTGAACAAGCTGCTGAATTAGTAGCATTAACCGAGGCATGCAAACTAATGCTAAATAAAGATGTTACAATCTATACTGATAGCCAATATGCGTATTCCACAGTTCATGTGTTTGCGCAATATTGGGATAACAGAGGAATGATTACGTCAACAGGGAAGCCAGTAACACATGCTGAATTAGTTAAACAATTATTACACGCAGTGCAACAGCCACGAAAAGTGGCAATTTGTATATGTGTTGCACATACATCTGGCACTGACAAGGTTTCGAAAGGAAACGCATTTGCTGACAAAGCCGCGAAAGAAGCAGCCTATAAACCAATGCATTCACATGGATTACATAGAATTAAGTCAAAGTGAGGGAAAGAAGTACTGTTTGGCTATCATAGATGCATTTTCTAAATTGATCGAATTATTCCCAACAAAATCACCTGATGCTCTGACGGTGGCAAAAGCACTATGTAAAGACATCATTCCAAGATATGGCATACCTGAAACAATTTACAGTGATAATGAGACTCATTTTGTAAATCAAATAATCAATAAAATAGGAGGGCGGCACGGTGGCCGACTGGTTAGAGCGTCAGCCTCACAGTTCTGAGGACCCGGGTTCAATCCCCGGCCCCGCCTGTGTGGAGTTTGCATGTTCTCCCCGTGCCTGCGTGGGTTTTCTCTGGGCACTCCGGTTTCCTCCCACATCCCAAAAACATGCATTAATTGGAGACTCTAAATTGTCCGTAGGTGTGAATGTGAGTGCGAATGGTTGTTTGTTTGTGTGTGCCCTGCGATTGGCTGGCAACCAGTTCAGGGTGTACCCCGCCTCCTGCCCGATGACAGCTGGGATTGGCTCCAGCACGCCCGCGACCCTAGTGAGGATAAGCGGCTCAGAAAATGGATGGATGGAATAAAATAGGAACCATGTTCCGCATCAATTTGAAAAACCATTGTGCTTACCACCCTCAGAGTGCAGGTCTAGTGGAAAGAATGAATGGAACAATAAAAAATAGACTGAAAAAATTTATGGAAGAGACAGGAAGGTCATGGACACAATGTCTTGACCTCGTTAAAATGTACATCAACATTACAAGCACCACAGGTTTAACACCTTACAAAACATTGTTTCGAAGACCTTATAGACTTCCGTTGTTTAAACAAAAATGGGAACTTGATGACAAAACAAACTTAGCTGATTACATGAGAAAGTTGTTAGAGAAACAAAATGATTTAAAAGTATCTGCTGAAAGTAAACATGTTTCCCAGCAGGAAACCAAGTTGGTTGGACCAGGAGACTGGGTCCTAATTCGAAGCATCAAAAAGAAGCACTGGCATTCACCAAAGTGGGAAAGACCGTATCAAGTGTTATTGACAAATCCAACAGCCCTAAAAATAGCAGAAAGAAATACGTGGGTTCATTTAACACACTGTAAAAGAATCATTTCAGCTGAGTACTCAAATAGGGAAGGTGAGCAAAAGTCTGATAACGGAGCGGGAGCAGATGTGTAGATTCTGAAAACGCTTGCTGGTCAGTGAAGAAAAAAGACACCAACCCGTTTCGTGAGAACTCAGCAGAATGACACACCCACGTTGGTTACGACATTCGATAAGTTGTTACATAGCAACTTTGGCTACTATGGTGTTGGTTTTGTTTATGTGGTACATGGGACGTCCCACCCTAAATGATACAACCAATTTTTTTGATAGAAAATCACCTACTAGCTGGACTAATATGACGAACCCAATAATGGAACATTTTGAATCATTAACTCGTATCAAAAGGAGTCCAGCTGATGATCAGAACTGAGGGCATGGCCTGCAAACACGGCAAACCGGTTTAATATTTTGTGCCCCCCAAAATCAAACTGCTTTAATCATAATTCCATATGCGGCTCTCACCAATGATGCTCAAGAGAATGGGCAGAATTGGGGATTTGGATATGACCGGTATGCAACTATAGGCTTTGGATGGGAACGCCTCATTGGTGAAACAGGTTATCATTGGTCCAGTTGGTCACTAAAAACAGCAAAAGAACATAGAAAGAAGTTTAACATAAGCAAAACGGCCCATAGTTTAATATTGAAATACAAATCAAGTCACCCAGTGTGTTTGATGATGAGCTTGTGGGCATATTCTGGCGGAAAAGATCCCCAATTCCAAGTAGCATTGTGTTATGGGAACCGTGTTCAACCAGAAATGCCATTGAAAGCTTCAAAGAAAGGTGGACAAATTTTAATGGTTAACAACATAACTACTGATGATTGGTTCCTTGTTGTCACAGGAGTTTCAGGACAAAATAACAATTGGTTACTATTGGTGGAACAAGCAGCAAATGTAACGAGAAAAGACTGTGTGGTTTGCATGGGTCCCAGGCCTTTGTTGCGCATAGTTCCCGCACAATTATCACAAGATTGTATTTTTCCATTAATGAACGCTACTGTACCAACACAGAGGTGTAAATCATGGGATCCTATATATACCGTAACAAAAGCAGATGAACACAAACCAATGTTTTCTACTTTAGTAGCACCGAATAATTTTACTTGTATAAACATGACTAAGTAAAGGCAAAAAATTATTACCACTGAACGACACACAGTGTAAAGTAACTTTAAAAGCCGGACCAAAGTTTATGCCAGTATCACGGAGCGACATCTGGTGGTGGTGCGGAGATGATAGACTGTTTGATAGATTACCTAAAGATATATCTGGATTGTGCGCTGTTATCACTTTGATATTGCATGTGTCAGTATACCCTATGCCTGTTCAAGATTTAATGGAAAGGGCACCAATGTTTTTGTCCAATCTAGAACATAGACAAAAAAGAGATTTATCCTGGCAGAGGCAAAATTATCCAACATAAAACATACATCGACGCCATAGGTGTTCCTCGTGGGGTTCCTAATCAATACAAATTAGCTGACAAAGTTGCAGGAGGTTTTGAATACTTCATATGCTGGTGGTGTACGATTAATAAAAATGTTGATGGGATAAACTATATCCACTTCAATGTACAGAGATTAGGAAATTGGACTAAGAGTAGGTTGGAAGCTGTGCATGAGCAGCTCAAGGATGTTCCAAAACCGCATAGCTTTCGACATGCTCCTCGCAAGAGAGGGAGGTGTTTGTGGTATGTTTGGAGAACAAACAATACTGCTTTAGATGGCAGCTGGACCAGAGCCATCGATGGTCTACGGACCCTCAATCAACACTCCTTGTGGGACAGCTGGATGGACGTTTTTGGTAAATACAAAACCCTAATTTCCCCAATATTGATATCAATTGCTGTTTTTGCAGCCATTCTGACATTGTGTGGATGTTGTTGTATCCCATGCATTCGGGCTTTAATCAGTAGATGAATCACCACAGCAATTACCCCCATAGGGGAACTGTATGGAGCAGATGTATCCTTTATTATTGATAATGATGACGATGATGTTGTTTTACCTGATTTGTTTCCTGATCCAGGTGATTACGATGTTTAAACTACAACATTCATGTATGACAAGTTGACTCTGAGTGTAAATGTATTTGTTTCATAAAAATGATTCTACAGTTAAAAAATCGAAATGAAGTGACTGTAAAATGATATGAGAATTTGTGCAAATACATGATAAACAGGAGGGAAATGTTAAATATATTGTAGAAGTTATCATTTATTTGCTTAGCTTGCATGAGTATGATGGACGATTTTGAGAAAGGAAGATGTCTCGCCTTCAAGAAGATGACTCAGCAGGAATCATCCGATGGAAGGGCGCCTTGACCAAGGACGTGGTCGGGGACGTGGCAGGTGTTGGTGCCATGTTTTCACCTTGAAACCCTACCCTTAGTGTGTTGTGTCTTGTAGCTTAGTACATTATGTCTTGTAAAACCTCCCTATTTCAAATAAATACAGGAGCGACGGGAGAGATTGTTTAGAGCGTGTTGAGAGGCTGTAATCTGAACAATCTCCCATACGCCCTCCTCATGAGAAAAAGAAACCAGCGTCTTCATTCCTTTTGTGTCTATTTTTTATAATGTTGGGTAAAATAAATCCAACAGAATACCATTTGCTGTAAGCTTTTTCACTTTAGATTCTCGTGGAATCATTTTCTTATCGGTGGTTGACCTAAATTATAATGCAGTCATTCACTCTCTTCTGACTTACCGTCTCTTAATTAGGAGAAAGAATCTTCCCGTACCTTTTTTTAAACATCCCGTTTCTCCTTTTCCGACACTAAAAAAAAAAAAAAAATCTATACACACATATCACTCTCTCTCTCTATATATATATGTATATATATATATATGTCTATATATATCTATATATATATAGATATATATAGATATATAGAAATATATTAGTATCACGTGATACGTCACAATTTTATCACATCAGTGCTTTTAATTGGCTCAAGGCTAAGGATACGAAGGTATGGATTTTTAAATGACACGTAATTATTGCACATTATTGTGTGGACCTCAAAGCCACGGTTTATGAACCCGAACCACTTCCGAGGAATACATTACAGTCGAGTGAATGGCAGTATTTGTAGGAGTAGATTCTTCTTCTTCTTTTCCTTTCGGCTTGTCCCGTTAGGGGTCGCCACAACGCGTCATCCTTTTCCATGTAAGCCTATCTCCTGCATCCTCCTCTCGAACACCAACTGCCATCATGTCTTCCCTCACGACATCCATCAACCTTCTCTTTGGTCTTCCTCTACCTCTCTTGCCTGGCAGCTCCATCCTCATCATCCTTCTACCAATGTACTCACTATTTCTCCTCTGGACGTGTCCAAACCATTGAAGTGTGCTCTCTCTAACTTTGTCTCCAGAATATCGAACCTTGGCTGTCCCTCTGCTGAGCTCATTTCTAATTTTATCCAACCTGGTCACTCCAAGAGCGAACCTCAACATCTTCATTTCCGCCACCTCCAGCTCTGCTTCCTGTTGTCTCTTCAGTGCCACTGTCTCTAATCCATACATCATGGCTGGCCTCACCACTGTTTTATAAACTTTGCCCTTCATCCTAGCAGAGACTCTTCTGTCACATAACATACCTGACACCTTCCTCCACCCGGTCAAACCTGCTTGGAACCGTTTCCTCAATTCCTGAGCACACTCACCATTGCGCTGGACGGTTGACCCCAAGTATTTAAAGTCCTCCACCCTTGCTATCTCTTCTCCCTGTAGCCTCATTCTTCCCCCACCACCCCTCTCATTCATGCACATATATTCTGTTTTACTTTGGCTAATCTTTGTTCCTGTTCTTTCCAGTGCATGCCTCCATCTTTGTAACTGTTCCTCCAGCTGCTCCCTGCTTTCACTGCAGATCACAATGTCATCTGCAAACATCATGGTCCACTGGGATTCCAGTCTAACCTCATCTGTCAGCCTATCCATCACCACTGCAAAAAGGAAGGGGCTCAGGGCTGATCCCTGTTGCAGTCCCACGTCCACCTTAAATTTGTCTGTCACACCTACAGCACACCTCACGGCTGTTCTGCTGCCCTCGTACATGTCTTGTATTATTCTAACATACTTCTCTGCCACTCCAGACTTCCGCATGCAGTACCACAGTTCCTCTCTGGGTACTCTGTCAAAGGCTTTCTCTAGCTCTACAAAGACACAAAGTAGCTCCTTCTGACCTTCTCTGTACTTTTCCATCAACATCCTGAAGGCAAATAATGCATCTGTGGTACTCTTTCTAGGCATGAAACCATACTGTTATTCACAAATACTCACTTCTGTCCTGAGTCTAGCCTCCACTACTCTTTCCCATAACTTCATTGTGTGGCTCATCAACTTTATTCCTCTATAGTTGCCACAGCTCTGCACATCAGCTTTGTTCTTAAAAATGGGCACCAGTACACTATTCCTCCATTCCTCAGGCATCTTCTCACGCACTAGAATTCTATTGAACAAGCTGGTCAAAAACTCCACAGCCACCTCTCCGAGATGCTTCCATACCTCCACAGGAATGTCATCAGGACCAACTGCCTTTCCATTTTTCATTCTCTTTAATGCCTTTCTAACTTTCCCCTTACTAATCATTGCCACTTCCTGGTCCACCACACTTGCCTCTTCTACTCTCCCTTCTCTATCATTTTCCTCATTCATCAACTCCTCGAAGTATTCTTTCCATCGAGCTAGCACACTGCTGGCACCAGTCAACATATTTCCATCTCTATCCTTAATCGCCCTAACCTGCTGCACATCCTTCCCATCTCTATCCCTCTGTCTGGCCAGCCTGTATAGATCCTTTTCTCCTTCTTTAGTGTCCAACCTGCCATACATGTCATCATATGCCTCTTGTTTTGCCTTTGCCACCTCTACCTTTGCCTTGTGTCGCATCTCAATGTATTCCTTTCGCCTCTCCTCGGTCCTCTCAGTGTCCCACTTCTTCTTAGCTAACCTTTTTTCTTGTATGATTTCCTGTACTGTGAGGTTCCACCACCAAGTCTCCTGGTCTCCTTTCCTGCCAGAAGATACACCAAGTACTCTCCTGCCTGCCTCTCTGATCACCTTGGCTGCAGTGGTCCAGTCTTCTGGAAGCTCCTCCCGTCCACCGAGAGCCTGTATCACCTCTTCCCGAAAAGCTGCACAACACTCGTCCTGTCTCAGCTTCCACCACATGGTTCTCTGCTCTGCCTTTGTCTTCCTAATTTTGCTCCCCACCACCAGAGTCATCTTACACACCACCATCCTATGCTGTCTAGCCACACTCTCCCCTACCACTACCTTACAGTTGGTAACCTCCTTCAGATTACATCATCTCCACAAGATGTAATCCACCTGTGTGCTTCTACCTCCGCTCTTGTAGGTCACCCTATGTTCGTGCCTCTTCTGGAAAAAAGTGTTCACTACAGCCATTTGCATCCTTGTTGCTAAGTCTACCACCATCTGTCCCTCCAAGTTCCTTTCCTGGATGCCATACTTACCCATCACGTCTTCCTCTCCCCTATAACCTTCACCAACATGTCCATTACAATCTGCACCAATTACGACTCTCTCTCAGTCTGGGATGCTCAGAACTACATCATCTAGCTCCTTCCAGAATTTCTCTTTCACCTCTAGGTCACATCCTACCTGTGGGGCATAGCCACTAATCACATTACACATAACACCCTCAATTTCAAATTTCAGCCTCATCACTCGATCTGATACTCTTTTCACCTCCAAGACATTCTTAGCCAACTCTTCTTTTAAAATAACCCCGACTCCATTTCTCTTCCCATCTACACCATGGTAAAATAATTCAAACCCTGCCCCTAAACTTCAAGCCTGACTGCCTTTCCACCTGGTCTCCTGGACACACAATATATCAACCTTTCTCCTAATCATCATGTCAACCAACTCCCGAGATTATCCTGTCATAGTCCCAACATTCAAAGTCCCCACATTCAGTTCGAGGCTCTGTGTTTTCCTCTTCTCTTTCTGCCGAAGAACCCGATTTCCACCTCCTTTGACTTCGACCCACAGTAGCTGACTTTCCAACGCCCCCATAGGGCTGCATTTTAGTAGGAGTAGATGAGATAGAGTAAATTCAATCAGAATCAGCAGAATCAAAATCAGAATCCTCTTTATTTGCAGAGTATGTCAGAAACATACAAGGAATTTTTCTCTGGCAGTTGGAGCCCCTCACGTGTGACAACGGAAAGCCATTTGACAGAAAATACTTTGGAGACATAATCACATTAGACCAAAGTACGGAGAGTCACTGAGCAATGAAAGGTTACCGGTAATGTGGTCATGTCGATGCAAATTTTGTGTTATTTTTTGACAATTGTGCAAATGATACCGAGTCCTCTCGCAATTTAGAGCAATTTGAGCAATAATCTGGTACAGTGACAATTGTGCAAAACGCGCAGACTTCGAGAAATTTAAGCAGTATAAAGCGAATTGTAGTGCGATAATCTGGAACAGTGTCCATTGTGCAAATGGTGCAGAGACTTCTCAAGCACATGAGTGGCCAGTATTGGTCAACAACAGATATGCAAATTGTGCAGAGTGGCGAGACTACTACAGTGAATGCACGAATAATGTATAATTGGCCCGACAGAGATGGGACAACAATCTCAAGACAAATTGGCAGCATGTTACAATGCAATTGCAAGTAAACTGTTGAAGAAGTTAACGGCAAGCGGGACGAAGGTGTTGGAATGTCTGCTAGTTTTAGTTTGCATTGTTCGATAGCACTTACCTGGGGGAAGGAGCTGGAAGAAGACAATTATATATTACTCGTGCACTCACTGTAGTAGTCTCGCCACGCTGCACTATTTGCATATCTGTTGTTGACCAATACTGGCCACTCATGCTCGTAACATCTGCTCCAATTGCACACTGATTGAAGAGAATCTGCAACATTTGCAAAACAAACATTGACCCAGATTATCGCCCGACTCGCTTGAAGTCTCGGCGCCCTTTGCACAATGGTCATTTCACCGGACTATTGCAATATGAGTCTTTCGAACTGCTCTAAATGCGAGAGGACTCTGCATCTTTTTGCACAATTGTAAAAAATTTTTTTACTGGCATTACCAGATAACTAGCAACCCTTAATTGCTCAGTGACTGTTTTTTGTCAATTTGTTTATGTCTCAAAAGTGTTCTCTGTCAATTGACTGTCTGTTGTCGTACTAGACTCCAACTACCAGAGACAAATTCCTTGTGTGTTTTTTGGAAATTCATGGCAAATAAAGATGATTATCTTTCTGAAGAGTTGGTGACCAGGATCTGGAGGGTCCAAGAGGATTTTGCATGCTCTTGTCTGAGTTTTGGCAGCGTGCAAGTTCTCAAATTCTCGAGTGTGTTTACTTTTCAAAATCTATGATCTGATCACACATTTGTTGTGTTGAGAATGCACACAAAAAATCCACACAAAAAAATCCAAAATAGACCAGCCAACAATTGGAGAATAAAGATGACGCGATCCGCTCGAGATATTTTTAAGCGAAATATGATATGTTTTAAATATAAAATGTTGCTTTTCAGGTAACTATGTGGCTTACGGCCATACTACCCTGAGAATGCCCGATCTCGGAAACGAAGCAGGGGCGGTCCTGGTTAGTACTTGGATGGGGGACCGCCTGGGAATACCAGGTGCTGTAAGCTTTTTCACTTTAGATTCTCGTGGAATCGTTTTCTTATCGGTGGTTGACCGAAATTATAATGCAGTCATCCTGTCGCTTATGATTTATCGTCTCTTTATTAGGAGACAGAATCGTCACGTACCTATTTTAAACATCCCGTTTCTCCTTTTCCGACAGTAAAAATAAAATAAAATCTATACACACATATATCTATATATATGTATATATTTTAGTATCACGTGATACGTCACAATTTTATCAAATCAGTGCTTTTAATTGAGAATTTACTTGGAAAGATCCTTTGTGAAGTTATGAGTGAAAATAAAAAAACTGTACAGCAGAGGGAGCTGTTAAGCATTTTTAAGCGATAAAAACTGCAAATGTGTGGAAAAACTCCAACCAAATCTTTGGGATTCAAACCACTGCCTGTAACTTGTATAAAGGGGAGAGTTTTACTCTAAAAAGCAAGAGAATTTACTGGGAAAGCATCCTTTGTGAAGTTATGAGTCAAAATAAAAAAAAGTGTACAGCAGGCACTGGGAAGCATTTTGAAGCAATAAAAACAGCAAATGTGTGTAAAACTCCAACCAAAGCTTTGAGATTCAAACCACTGCCTGTAACTTGTAAAAAAGGGGAGAGTTCTACTCTAAAAAGCAAGAGACTTTCCTGGGAAAGCATCCTTCGTGAAGTTATGAGTTACAAAAAAAAAAGAGAACAGCAGAGGGAGCTTGGAAGCATTTTTAAGCAATAAAAACAGCAAATGTGTGTTAAACTCCAACCAAAGCTTTGGGATTCAAACCACTGCCTGTAACTAGTATAAAAGGGAGAGTTTTACTCTAAAATGAAAGATAATTTACTTGGAAAGCATCCTTTCTGAAGTTCATCCATCCATCCATTTTCTGAGCCGGCTATCCTCCCTAGGGTCGCGGGCATGCTGGAGCCTATCCCAGCTGTCATCGGGCAGGAGGCGGGGTACACCCTGAACTGGTTGCCAGCCAATCGCAGGGCACATACAAACAGACAACCATTCGCACTCACAGTCACACCTACGGGCAATTTAGAGTCTCCAATTTATGCATTTTTTTGGGATGTGGGAGGAAACCGGAGTGCCCGGAGAAAACCCACGCAGGCACGGGGAGAACATGCAAACTCCACACAGTCGGGGCCGGGGATTGAAACCGGGTCCTCAGAACTGTGAGGCTGACACTCTAACCAGTCGGCCACCGTGACGCCCCTTTGTGAAGTTATGAGTCAAAATCAAAAAAGTGTACAACAGGCGCTGGGAAGCATTTTTAAGCGATAAAAACTGCAAATGTGTGTAAAACTCCAACCAAAGCTTTGGGTTTCAAACCACTGCCCGTAACTAGTATAAAGGGAAGAGTTTCACTCGAAAAAGCAAGAGAATTAACTGGGAAAGGATCCTATGTGAAGTTATGAGTTACAAGAAAAAAAGTCTACAGAAGAAGGAGCAGGGAAGCATTTTTCAGCAATAAAAACTGCAAATGTGTGTAAAACTCCAACCAAAGCTTTGGGATTAAAACCCCTGCCTGGAACTAGTTTTAAGGGGAGATTTCTACTCTAAAAAGCAAGAGACTTTACTGGGAAAGCATCCTTTGTGACGTTATGAGTGAAAATAAAAAAAGTGTACAGCAGGCGCTGGGAAGCATTTTGAAGCGATAAAAACTGCAAATGTGTGTAAAACTCCAACCAAAGCTTTGGGTTTCAAACCACTGCC
Source organism: Phycodurus eques (assembly GCF_024500275.1). Taxonomy (NCBI): domain Eukaryota; kingdom Metazoa; phylum Chordata; class Actinopteri; order Syngnathiformes; family Syngnathidae; genus Phycodurus; species Phycodurus eques. Next base: position 110,436 of record NW_026904109.1, on the reverse strand, counting down.
CGTAACTAGTATAAAGGGGAGAGTTTCAAACTAAAAAGCAAGAGAATTAACTGGGAAAGCATCCTTTGTGAAGTTATGAGTGAAAATAAAAAGAGTGTACAGCAGGGGCTGGGAAGCATTTGTTAGCAATAAAAACAGCAAATGTGTGTAAAACTCCAACCAAAGCTTTGGGATTCAAAGCACTGCCTGTAACTCGTATAAAGGGGAGAGTTTTACGCTAAAATGCAAGAGAATTTACTGGGAAAGCATCCTTTGTGAAGTTATGAGTTACAATAAAAAAAGTGTACAGCAGAGGGTGCTCTGAAGCATTTTTAAGCGATAAAAACTGCAAATGTGTGTAAAACTCCAACCAAAGCTTTGGGATTCAAACCACTGCCTGTAACTCGAAAAAGGGGAGAGTTTTACTCTAAAAAGCAAGAGAATTTACGGGAAAGCATCCTTTGTGAAGTTATTAGTCAAAATAAAAAAAAGTGTACAGCAGGCGCTGGGAAGCATTTTTAAGCAATAAAAAAAGTAAATGTATGTAAAACTCCAACCAAAGCTTTGGGATTCAAACCACGGCCTGTAACTAGTATAAAGGGGATAGTTCTACTCTAAAAAGCAAGAGACTTTACTGGGAAAGCATCCTTTGGGAAGTTATGAGTAAAAATAAAAAAAGTGTACAGCAGGCGCTGGGAAGCATCTTTTCGCCATAAAAGCTGCAAATGTGTGTAAAACTCCAACCAAAGCTTTGGGATTCAAACAACTGCCTGTAACTCGAAAAAGGGGAGAGTTTTACTCTAAAAAGCAAAAGAATTTACTGGGAAAGCATCCTTTGTGAAGTTATGAGTCAAAATAAAAAAAGTGTACAGCAGAGGGAGCTGTTAAGCATTTTTAAGCAATAAAAACTGCAAATGTGTGGAAAACTCCAACCAAAGCTTAGGGATTCAAACCATTGCCTGTAACTAGTATAAAGGTGAGAGTTATACTCTAAAAAGGAAGAGACTTTACTGGGAAAGCATCCTTTGTGAAGTTATGAGTAACAATAAAAAAAGTGTACAGCAGAGGGAGCTGTTAAGCATTTTTAAGCAATAAAAACAGCAAATGTGTGTAAAACGCCAACCAAAGCTTTGGGATTAAAACCACTACCTGTAACTAGTATAAAGGGGTGAATTCTACTCTAAAAAGCAAGAGACTTCACTGGGAAAGCATCATTTGTGAAGTTATGAGTGAAAATAAAAAAAGTGTACAGAACAGGGAGCGGGGAAGCATTTTTAAGCAATAAAAACTACAAATGTGTGTAAAACTCCAACCAAAGCTTTGGGATTCAAACCACTGCCTGAAACTTGTATAAAGGGGAGAGTTATCCTCTAAAAAGCAAGAAAATTTACTGGGAAAGCATCCTTTGTGAAGTTATGAGTCAAAATAAAAAAAAGTGGACAGCAGGCGCTGGGAAGCAGTTTGAAGCGATAAAAACAGCAAATGTGTGTAAAACTCCAACAAAATCTTTGGGATTCAAACCACTGCCTGTAACTAGGATAAAGGGGAGAGTTCTACTCTAAAAAGCAAGAGACTTTACTGGGAAAGCATCCTTTGTGAAGTTACGAGTTACAATTAAAAAAATTGTAGAGCAGAGGGAGCTGGGAAGCATTTTTAAGAAATAAAAACTGTAAATGTGTGTAAAACTCCAACCAAAGCTTTGGGATTCAAAACACCGCCTGTAACTTGTATCAAGGGGAGAGTTTTACTCTCAAAAGCAAGAGAATTTACTGGGAAAGCATCCTTTGTGAAGTTATGAGTTACAATTTAAAAAAGTGCACAGCAGAGGGAGCTGGGAAGCATTTTTAAGCAATAAAAACTGCAAATGTGTGTAAAACTCCAACCAAAGCTTTGGGATTCAAACCACTGTCTGTAACTAGGATAAAGGGGAGAGTTTTACTCTAAAATGCAAGAGAATTTACTTGGAAGGCATCCTTTGTGAAGTTATAAATCAAAATATTTTTTTTTTACAGCAGGTGCTGGGAAGCATTTTAAAGCGATAAAAGCTGCAAATGTGTGTAAAACTCCAACCAACGCTTTGGGATTCAAACCACTGCCTGTCACTCACATGAAGGGGAGAGTTTTACTCTAAAATGCAAGAGACTTTACTGGGAAAGCATCCTTTGTGAAGTTATGAGATACAATAAAAAAAGTGGACAGCAGAGGGAGCTGTTAAGCATTTTTAAGCGATAAAAGCTGCAAATGTGTGTAAAACTCCAACCAAAGCTTTGGGATTCAAACCACTGCCTGTAACTAGTATAAAGGTGAGAGTTATACTATAAAAAGCAAGAGAATTTACTGGGAAAGCATCCTTTTTGAAGTAATGAGTCAAAATAAAAAAAGTGTACAGAAGGCGTTGGGAAGCATTTTTAAGCGATTAAAACTGCAAATGTGTGTAAAACTCCAACCAAAGCTTTGGGATTCAAACCACTGCCTGCCACTAGTATAAAGGGGAGAGTTCTACTCTAAAAAACAAGAAAACTTACTGGGAAAGCATCCTCTGTGAAGTTATGAGTTACAAAAAAAAAAGTGTACAGCAGGCGCTGGGAAGCAGTTTGAAGCGATAAAAGCTGCAAATGTGTGTAAAACTCCAACCAAACCTTTGGGATTCAAAGCACTGCCTGTAACGAGTATAAAGGGGAGAGTTCTAGACTATAAAGCAAGAGACTTTACAGAGAAAGCATCCTTTGTGAAGTTATGAGTAACAATAAAAAAAGTGTACAGCAGAGGGAGCTGTTAAGCATTTTTAAGCAATATTCTTCTTTTCCTTTCGGCTTGTCCCGTTAGGGGTCGCCACAGCGCGTCATCCTTTTCCATGTAAGCCTATCTCCTGCATCCTCCTCTCGAACACCAACTGCCATCATGTCTTCCCTCACGACATCCATCAACCTTCTCTTTGGTCTTCCTCGAGCTCTCTTGCCTGGCAGCTCCATCCTCATCATCCTTCTTCCAATATACTCACTATTTCTCCTCTGGACGTGTCCAAACCATTGAAGTCTGCGCTCTCTAACTTTGTCTCCAAAACATCGAACCTTGGCTGTCCCTCTGATGAGCTCATTTCTAATTTTATCCAACCTGGTCACTCCAAGAGCGAACCTCAACATCTTCATTTCCGCCACCTCCAGCTCTGCTTCCTGTTGTCTCTTCAGTGCCACTGTCTCTAATCCGTACATCATGGCTGGCCTCACTACTGTTTTATAAATTTTGCCCTTCATCCTAGCAGAGACTCTTCTGTCACATAACACACCTGACACCTTCCTCCACCCGTTCCAACCTGCTTTGACCCGTTTCTTCACTTCCTGACCACACTCACCATTGCTCTGGACGGTTGACCCCAAGTATTTAAAGTCCTCCACCCTTGCTATCGCTTCTCCCTGTAGCCTCATTCTTCCCCCACCAGCCCTCTCATTCATGCACATATATTCTGTTTTACTTCGGCTAATCTTCATTCCTCTTCTTTCCAGTGCATGCCTCCGTCTCTCTAACTGTTCCTCCAGCTGCTCCCTGCTTTCACTGCAGATCACAATGTCATCTGCAAACATCATGGTCCACGGGGATTCCAGTCTAACCTCATCTGTCAGCCTATCCATCACCACTGCAAAAAGGAAGGGGCTCAGGGCTGATCCCTGATGCAGTCCCACGTCCACCTTAAATTCTTCTGTCACACCTACAGCACACCTCACCGCTGTTCTGCTGCCCTCGTACATGTCCTGTATTATTCTAACATACTTCTCTGCCACTCCAGACTTCCGCATGCAGTACCACAGTTCTTCTCTGGGTACTCTGTCATAGGCTTTCTCTAGATCTACAAAGAGACAATGTAGCTCCTTCTGACCTTCTCTGTACTTTTCCATCAACATCCTCAAGGCAAATAATGCATCTGTGGTACTCTTTCTAGGCATGAAACCATACTGTTGCTCGCAAATACTCACTTCTGTCCTGAGTCTATCCTCCACTACTCTTTCCCCTAACTTCATTGTGTGGCTCATCAACTTTATTCCTCTATAGTTGCCACAGCTCTGCACATCACCTTTGTTCTCACATCCTTCCCATCTCTATCCCTCTGTCTGGCCAGCCTGTATAGATCATTTTCTCCTTCTTTAGTGTCCAACCTGCCATACATGTCATCATATGCCTCTTGTTTTGCCTTTGCCACCTCTACCTTTGCCCTGTGTCGCATCTCAATGTATTCCTTTCGCCTCTCCTCGGTCCTCTCAGTGTCCCACTTCTTCTTAGCTAACCTTTTTTCTTGTATGATTTCCTGTACTGTGAGGTTCCACCACCAAGTCTCCTTCTCTCCTTTCCTGCCAGAAGATACACCAAGTACTCTCCTGCCTGCTTCTCTGATCACCTTGGCTGCAGTGGTCCAGTCTTCTGGAAGCTCCTGCCGTCCACCGAGAGCCTGTATCACCTCTTCCCGAAAAGCTGCACAACACTCGTCCTGTCTCAGCTTCCACCACATGGTTCTCTTCTCTGCCTTTGTCTTCCTAATTTTCCTCCCCACCACCAGAGTCATCTTACACACCACCATCCTATGCTGTCTAGCCACACTCTCCCCTACCACTACCTTACAGTTGGTAACCTCCTTCAGATTACATCGTCTGCACAAGATGTAATCCACCTGTGTGCTTCTACCTCCGCTCTTGTAGGTCACCCTATGTTCGTGCCTCTTCTGGAAAAAAGTGTTCACTACAGCCATTTGCATCCTTGTTGCAAAGTCTACCACCATCTGTCCCTCCAAGTTCCTTTCCTGGATGCCGTATTTACCCATCACTTCTTCATCACCCCTATTACCTTCACCAACATGTCCATTACAATCTGCACCAATTACGACTCTCTCTCTGTCTGGGATGCTAAGAACTACATCATCTAGCTCCTTCCAGAATTTCTCTTTCACCTCTAGGTCACATCCTACCTGTGGGGCATAGCCACTAATCACATTACACATAACACCCTCAATTTCAAATTTCAGCCTCATCACTCGATCTGATACTCTTTTCACCTCCAAGACATTCTGAGCCAACTCTTCTTTTAAAATAACCCCGACTCCATTTCTCTTCCCATCGACACCATGGTAAAATAATTTAAACCCTGCCCCTAAACTTCTAGCCTTACTGCCTTTCCACCTGGTCTCCTGGACACACAATATATCAACCTTTCTCCTCATCATCATGTCAACCAACTCCCGAGATTTTCCTGTCATAGTCCCAACATTCAAAGTCCCCACATTCAGTTCTAGGCTCTGTGTTTTCCTCTTCTCTTTCTGCCAAAGAACCCGCTTTCCACCTCCTCTTCTTCTTTGACTTCGACCCACAGTAGCTGAATTTCCAACGGCGCCCCGCAGGTTGACGGCGCCGGTGGCGGACGTTGTTAACCCGGGCCACGACCGATCCGGTATGGAATTCTTTGGATGAACGCTCATATTTGTTTGGCAAGGTTTTAAGCCGGATGCCCTTCCTGACGCAACCCTCTGCATTTATCCGGGCTTGGGACCGGCCTACAGTTTGCACTGACTTGTGCCACCCATAGGGCTGCATTTGAAGCATTTTTAAGCAATAAAAACTGCAAATGTGTGTAAAACTCCAACCAAAGCTTTGGGATTCAAACCACTGCCTGTAACTAGTATAAAGGGGAGAGTTCTACTCTAAAAAGCAAGAGAATTTACTGGGAAAGCATCCTTTGTGAAGTTATGAGTTACAAATAAAAAAAGTGTACAGCAGGGCGCTGGGAAGCATTTTTAAGCGATAAAAACTGCAAATGTGTGTAAAACTCCAACCAAAGCTTTGGGATTCAAACCACTGCCTGTAACTAGTATAAAGGGGAGAGTTCTACTCTAAAAAGCAAGAGACTTTACTGGGAAAGCATCCTTTGTGAAGTTATGAGTACAAATAAAAAAAGTGTACAGCAGGGCGCTGGGAAGCATTTTTAAGCGAATAAAAACTGCAAATGTGTGTAAAACTCCAACCAAAGCTTTGGGATTCAAACCACTGCCTGTAACTAGTATAAAGGGGAGAGTTCTACTCTAAAAAGCAAGAGAATTTACTGGGAAAGCATCCTTTGTGAAGTTATGAGTCAAAATAAAAAAAGTGTACAGCAGAGGGAGCTGGGAAGCATTTTTAAGCGATAAAAACTGCAAATGTGTGTAAAACTCCAACCAAAGCTTTGGGATTCAAACCACTGCCTGTAACTAGTATAAAGGGGAGAGTTATACTCTAAAAGCAAGAGACTTTACTGGGAAAGCATCCTTTGTGAAGTTATGAGTCAAACTCAAAAAAAGTGTACAGCAGGCGCTGGGAAGCATTTTTAAGCGATAAAAACTGCAAATGTGTGTAAAACTCCAACCAAAGCTTTGGGATTCAAACCACTGCCTGTAACTAGTATAAAGGGGAGAGTTCTACTCTAAAAAGCAAGAGACTTTACTGGGAAAGCATCCTTTGTGAAGTTATGAGTTACAATAAAAAAAGTGTACAGCAGAGGGAGCTGGGAAGCATTTTTAAGCAGATAAAACTGCAAATGTGTGTAAAACTCCAACCAAAGCTTTGGGATTCAAACCACTGCCTGTAACTAGTATAAAGGGGAGAGTTCTACTCTAAAAAGCAAGAGACTTTACTGGGAAAGCATCCTTTGTGAAGTTATGAGTTACAATAAAAAAAGTGTAGCAGCAGAGGCGCTGGGAAGCATTTTTAAGCGAATAAAAACTGCAAATGTGTGTAAAACTCCAACCAAAGCTTTGGGATTCAAACCACTGCCTGTAACTAGTATAAAGGGGAGAGTTCTACTCTAAAAAGCAAGAGAATTTACTGGGAAAGCATCCTTTGTGAAGTTATGAGTTACAATAAAAAAAGTGTACAGCAGAGGGAGCTGGGAAGCATTTTTAAGCGAATAAAAACTGCAAATGTGTGTAAAACTCCAACCAAAGCTTTGGGATTCAAACCACTGCCTGTAACTAGTATAAAGGGGAGAGTTCTACTCTAAAAGCAAGAGAATTTACTGGGAAAGCATCCTTTGTGAAGTTATGAGTCTAAATAAAAAAAGTGTACAGCAGAGGAGCTGGGAAGCATTTTTAAGCGATAAAAACTGCAAATGTGTGTAAAACTCCAACCAAAGCTTTGGGATTCAAACCACTGCCTGTAACTAGTATAAAGGGGAGAGTTCTACTCTAAAAGCAAGAGACTTTACTGGGAAAGCATCCTTTGTGAAGTTATGAGTTACAATAAAAAAAGTGTCCAGCAGAGGGAGCTGGGAAGCATTTTTAAGCGATAAAAGCTGCAAATGTGTGTAAAACTCCAACCAAAGCTTTGGGATTCAAACCACTGCCTGTAACTAGTATGAAGGGGAGAGTTCTACTCTAAAAAGCAAGAGACTTTACTGGGAAAGCATCCTTTGTGAAGTTACGAGTTACAATTAAAAAAAGTGTAGAGCAGAGGGAGCTGGGAAGCATTTTTAAGAAATAAAAACTGTAAATGTGTGTAAAACTCCAACCAAAGCTTTGGGATTCAAAACACCGCCTGTAACTTGTATCAAGGGGAGAGTTTTACTCTCAAAAGCAAGAGAATTTACTGGGAAAGCATCCTTTGTGAAGTTATGAGTTACAATTAAAAAAAGTGCACAGCAGAGGGAGCTGGGAAGCATTTTTAAGCAATAAAAACTGCAAATGTGTGTAAAACTCCAACCAAAGCTTTGGGATTCAAACCACTGCCTGTAACTAGTATAAAGGGGAGAGTTTTACTCTAAAAGCAAGAGAATTTACTGGGAAAGCATCCTTTGTGAAGTTATGAGTTACAATAAAAAAAGTGTTACAGCAGAGGGAGCTGGGAAGCATTTTTAAGCGATAAAAACTGCAAATGTGTGTAAAACTCCAACCAAAGCTTTGGGATTCAAACCACTGCCTGTAACTAGTATAAAGGGGAGAGTTTTACTCTAAAATGCAAGATAATTTACTTGGAAAGCATCCTTTGTGAAGTTATGAGTTACAATAAAAAAAGTGTTACAGCAGAGGGAGCTGGGAAGCATTTTTAAGCGATAAAAGCTGCAAATGTGTGTAAAACTCCAACCAAAGCTTTGGGATTCAAACCACTGCCTGTAACTAGTATAAAGGGGAGAGTTTTACTCTAAAATGCAAGAGAATTTACTGGGAAAGCATCCTTTGTGAAGTTATGAGTTACAATAAAAAAAGTGTACAGCAGAGGGAGCTGGGAAGCATTTTGAAGTGATAAAAGCTGCAAATGTGTGAAAAACTCCAACCAAAGCTTTGGGATTCAAACCACTGCCTGTCACTCACATGAAGGGGAGAGTTTTACTCTAAAATGCAAGAGACTTTACTGGGAAAGCATCCTTTGTGAAGTTATGAGATACAATAAAAAAAGTGGACAGCAGAGGGAGCTGTTAAGCATTTTTAAGCGATAAAAGCTGCAAATGTGTGTAAAACTCCAACCAAAGCTTTGGGATTCAAACCACTGCCTGTAACTAGTATAAAGGTGAGAGTTATACTATAAAAAGCAAGAGAATTTACTGGGAAAGCATCCTTTTTGAAGTAATGAGTCAAAATAAAAAAAGTGTACAGAAGGCGTTGGGAAGCATTTTTAAGCGATTAAAACTGCAAATGTGTGTAAAACTCCAACCAAAGCTTTGGGATTCAAACCACTGCCTGTCACTAGTATAAAGGGGAGAGTTCTACTCTAAAAAGCAAGAAAACTTACTGGGAAAGCATCCTCTGTGAAGTTATGAGTTACAAAAAAAAAAGTGTACAGCAGGCGCTGGGAAGCAGTTTGAAGCGATTAAAACTGCAAATGTGTGTAAAACTCCAACCAAATCTTTGTAATTCAAACCACTGCCTGTAACTAGGATAAAGGGGATAGTTTTCCTCTAAAAAGCAAGAGAATTTACTGGGAAAGCATCCTTTGTGAAGTTATGAGTGAAAATAAAAAAAGTGTTCAGCAGAGGGAGCTGAGAAGCATTTTTAAGCGATAAAAACTGCAAATGTGTGTAAAACTACAACCAAAGCTTTGGCATTCAAACCACTGCCTGTGACTCGTATAAAGGGGAGAGTTCTCCTCTAAAAAGCAAGATAATTTACTGGGAAAGCATACTTTGTGAAGTTATGAGTAAAAATAAAAAAAGTGTTCAGCAGAGGGAGTTGGGAAGCATTTTTAAGCAATAAAAACTGCAAATGTGTGTAAAACTCCAACCAAAGCTTTGGGATTCAAACCACTGCCTGTAACTAGTATAAAGGTGAGAGTTTTACTATAAAAAGCAAGAGAATTTACTGGGAAAGCATCCTTTTTGAAGTTATAAGTCAAAATAAAAAAAAGTGTACAGCAGTCGCTGGGTAATATTTTTAAGCGATAAAAGCTGCAAATGTGTGTAAAACTCCAACCAAACCTTTGGGATTCAAACCACTGCCTGTAACGAGTATAAAGGGGAGAGTTCTAGACTATAAAGCAAGAGACTTTACTGAGAAAGCATCCTTTGTGAAGTTATGAGTCAAAATTTAAAAAGGGGACAGCAGGCGCTGGGAAGCATTTTTAAGCGATAAAAGCTGCAAATGTGTGTAAAACTCCAACCAAAGCTTTGGGATTCAAACCACTGCCTCAAACTCGTATAAAGGGGAGAGTTTTACTTTGAAATGCTAGAGACTTTACTTGGAAAGCATCCTTTGTGAAGTTGTGAGTTACAATAAAAAAAGTGGACAGCAGAGGGAGCTGTTAAGCATTTTTAAGCAATAAAAACTGCAAATGTGTGGAAAACTCCAACCAAAGCTTAGGGATTCAAACCACTGCCTGTAACTAGTATAAAGGGGATAGTTTTACTCTAAAAAGCAAGATAATTTACTGGGAAAGCATCCTTTCTGAAGTTATGATTTACAATAACAAAAAGTGTACAGCAGAGGGAGCTGACAAGCATTTTGAAACAATAAAAACTGCAAATGTGTGTAAAACTCCAACCAAAGCTTTGAGATTCAAACCACTGCCTGTAACTAGTATAAAGGGGAGAGTTTTACTCTGAAATGCAAGAGAATTTACTTGGAAAGCATCCTTTGTGAAGTTATGAGTTACAATAAAACAAGTGTACAGATGGCGCTGGGAAGCTTTTTTAAGCAATAAAAACTGCAAATGTGTGTAAAACTCCAACCAAAGCTTTGGGATTCAAACCACTGCCTGCAACTAGTATAAAGGGTAGAGTTTTACTCTCAAATACAAGAGAATTTACTTGGAAAGCATCCTTTGTGAAGTTATGAGTTACAATAAAATAAGTGTACAGCAGGTGGTGGGAAGCATTTTTAAGCAAAAAAAGCTGCAAATGTTTGTCAAACTCCAACCAAAGCTTTGGGATTCAAACCACTGCCCGTAACTAGTCTAAAGGGGAGAGTTTCACTCTAAAAAGCAAGAGACTTTACTTGGAAGGCATCCTTTGTGAAGTTATGAATTACAATGAAAAAAAGTGTACAGCATCCTTTGTGAAAAGCATCCTTTGTGAAGTTATGAGTTACAACAAAAAAAGTGTACAGCAGAGGGAGCTGGGAAGCATTTTTAAGCAATAAAAAACTGCAAATGTGTGTAAAACTCCAACCAAAGCTTTGGGATTCAAACCACTGGCTGTAACTCGTATAAAGGGGAGAGTTTCACTCTAAAAAGCAAGAGACTTTAATTGGAAAGCATCTTTTGGGAAGTTATGAGTCAAAATAAAAAATGTTTACAGCAGGCGCTGGGAAGCATTTTTAAGCAATAAAAACTGCAAATGTGTGTAAAACTCCAACCAAAGCTTTGGGATTCAAACCACTGCCTGTAACTAGTATAAAGGGGACAGTTTTACTCTAAAATGCAAGAGAATTTACATGGAAAGCATCCTTTGTGAAGTTATGAGTCAAAATAAAAAAAGTATACAGCAGGCGGGGGGAAACATTTATAAGCGATAAAAAGTGCAAATGTGTGTAAAACTCCAACCAAAGCTTTGGGATTCAAACCACTGCCTGTAACAAGTATAAATGGAGAGTTCTACTCTAAAAAGCAAGATAATCTACTGTGATAGCATCCTTTGTGAAAAGCATCCTTTGTGAAGTTATGAGTTACAACAAAAAAAGTGTCCAGCAGAGGGAGCTGGGTAGCATTTTTATGCATTAAAAACCGCAAATGTGTGTAAAACTCCAACCAAAGCATTGGGGTTCAAACCACTGCCTGTAACCAGTATAAAGGGGAGAGTTTAACTCTAAAAATCAAGAGAATTTACTTGGAAAGCATCCTTTGCGAAGTTATGAGTGAAAATAAAAAATGTGTACAGCAGGCGCTGGGAAGCATTTTTCGTGAGAAAACGTGCAAATGTGTGTAAAACTCGAACCAAAGCTTTGGGATTCAAACCACTGCCTGTTACTAGTATAAAGGGGACAGTTCTACTCTAAAAAGCAAGAGACTTTACTGGGAAAGCATCCTTTGTGAAGTTATGAGTCAAAATAAAAAAAGTGTACAGCAGATGGAGCTGGGAAGCATTTTTTAGCAATAAAAATTGCAAATGTGTGTAAAACTCCAACCAAAGCTTTGGGATTCAAACCACTGCCTGTAACGAGTATAAAGGGAAGAGTTTTACTCTAAAAAGCAAGAGAATTTACTTGGAAAGCATCCTTTGTGAAGTTATGAGTCAAAATCAAAAAAGTGTACACCAGGTGCTGGGAAGTATTTTTAAGCGATAAAAACTGCAAATGTGTGTAAAACTCCAACCAAAGCTTTGGGATTCAAACCACTGCCTGCAACTAGTATAAAGGGGAGAGTTCTACGCTAAAAAGCTAGAGAATTTACTGGGACAGCATCCTTAGTGAAGTTATGAGTTACAATAAAAAAAAGTGTACAGCAGACTGAGCTGGGAAGCATTTTTAAGCAATAAAAACTGCAAATGTGTGTAAAACTCCAACCGAAGCTTTGGGATTCAAACCACTGCTTGTAACAAGTATAAAGGGGAGAGTTTTACTCGAAAAAGCAAGAGAATTTACTGGAAAAGCATCCTTTGTGAAGTTATGAGTCAAAATAAAAAAAGTGTACAGAGGCGCTGGGAAGCATTTTCAAGCAATAAAAACAGCAAATGTGTGCAAAACTCCAACCAAAGCTTTAGGATTCAAACCACTGCCTTTAACGAGTATAAATGGGAGAGTTCTGCTCTAAAAAGCAAGAGACTTTACTGGGAAAGCATCCTTTTTGAAGTTATGAGTCAAAATAAAAAAAGTGAACAGCAGGCGCAGCGAAGCATTTTTAAGCGATAAAAACAGCAAATGTGTGTAAAACTCCAACCAAATCTTTGGGATTCAAACCACTGCCTGTAACGAGTATAAAGGTGAGAGTTTTACTCTAAAAAGCAAGAGACTTTACTGGGAAAGCATCCTTTTGAAGTTATGAGTCAAAATAAAAAAAGTGTACAGCAGGCGCTGGGAAGCATTTTTAAGCGATAAAAGCTGCAAATGTGTGTAACACTCCAACCAAAGCTTTGGGATTCAAACCACTGCCCCTAAGTAGTATACAGGGGAGAGTTTTACTCTGAAAAGCCAGAGAATTTACTTGGAAAGTGTACTTTTTTAAGTTGTAAGTCAAAATAAAAGAATTGTACAGCAGGCATTGGGAAGGATTTTTAAGCGATAAAAGCTCCAAATGTGTGTAAAACTCAAACCAAAGCTTTGGGATTCAAATCACTGCCTGTAACCAGTATAAAGGTCAGAGTTATACTCTAAAAAGCAAGAGACTTTACTGGGAAAGCATCCTTTGTGAAGTTAAGAGTTACAATAAAAAAAAGTGTACAGCAGGCGCTGGGAAGCATTTTTATGCAATGAAAAAAGCAAATGTGTGGAAAACGCCAACCAAAGCTTTGGGATTCAAACCACTGCCTCTAACTAGGATAAAGGGGAGAGTTTTACTCTGAAATGCAAGAGAATTTTCTTGGAAACCATCCTTTGTGAAGTTCTGAGTCAAAATAAATACTGTGTACAGCAGGCGCTGGGAAGCATTTTTAAGCAATAAAACAGCAAATGTGTGAAAAACTCCAACCAAAGCTTTGGGATTCAAACCACTGCTTGTCACTTGTATAAAGGGGAGAGTTTTACTCAAAAAACCAAAAGAATCTACTGGGAAAGCATCGTTTGTGAAGTTATGATTTACAATAACAAAAAGTGTACAGCAGAGGGAGCTGACAAGCATTTTGAAACAATAAAAACTGCAAATGTGTGTAAAACTCCAACCAAAGCTTTGAGATTCAAACCACTGCCTGTAACTAGTATAAAGGGGAGAGTTTTACTCTGAAATGCAAGAGAATTTACTTGGAAAGCATCCTTTGTGAAGTTATGAGTTACAATAAAACAAGTGTACAGATGGCGCTGGGAAGCTTTTTTAAGCAATAAAAACTGCAAATGTGTGTAAAACTCCAACCAAAGCTTTGGGATTCAAACCACTGCCTGCAACTAGTATAAAGGGTAGAGTTTTACTCTCAAATACAAGAGAATTTACTTGGAAAGCATCCTTTGTGAAGTTATGAGTTACAATAAAATAAGTGTACAGCAGGTGGTGGGAAGCATTTTTAAGCAAAAAAAGCTGCAAATGTTTGTCAAACTCCAACCAAAGCTTTGGGATTCAAACCACTGCCCGTAACTAGTCTAAAGGGGAGAGTTTCACTCTAAAAAGCAAGAGACTTTACTTGGAAGGCATCCTTTGTGAAGTTATGAATTACAATGAAAAAAAGTGTACAGCATCCTTTGTGAAAAGCATCCTTTGTGAAGTTATGAGTTACAACAAAAAAAGTGTACAGCAGAGGGAGCTGGGAAGCATTTTTAAGCAATAAAAAACTGCAAATGTGTGTAAAACTCCAACCAAAGCTTTGGGATTCAAACCACTGGCTGTAACTCGTATAAAGGGGAGAGTTTCACTCTAAAAAGCAAGAGACTTTAATTGGAAAGCATCTTTTGGGAAGTTATGAGTCAAAATAAAAAATGTTTACAGCAGGCGCTGGGAAGCATTTTTAAGCAATAAAAACTGCAAATGTGTGTAAAACTCCAACCAAAGCTTTGGGATTCAAACCAATGCCTGTAACTAGTATAAAGGGGACAGTTTTACTCTAAAATGCAAGAGAATTTACATGGAAAGCATCCTTTGTGAAGTTATGAGTCAAAATAAAATAAGTATACAGCAGGCGGGGGGAAACATTTATAAGCGATAAAAAGTGCAAATGTGTGTAAAACTCCAACCAAAGCTTTGGGATTCAAACCACTGCCTGTAACAAGTATAAATGGAGAGTTCTACTCTAAAAAGCAAGATAATCTACTGTGATAGCATCCTTTGTGAAAAGCATCCTTTGTGAAGTTATGAGTTACAACAAAAAAAGTGTCCAGCAGAGGGAGCTGGGTAGCATTTTTATGCATTAAAAACCGCAAATGTGTGTAAAACTCCAACCAAAGCATTGGGGTTCAAACCACTGCCTGTAACCAGTATAAAGGGGAGAGTTTAACTCTAAAAATCAAGAGAATTTACTTGGAAAGCATCCTTTGCGAAGTTATGAGTGAAAATAAAAAATGTGTACAGCAGGCGCTGGGAAGCATTTTTCGTGAGAAAACGTGCAAATGTGTGTAAAACTCGAACCAAAGCTTTGGGATTCAAACCACTGCCTGTTACTAGTATAAAGGGGACAGTTCTACTCTAAAAAGCAATAGACTTTACTGGGAAAGCATCCTTTGTGAAGTTATGAGTCAAAATAAAAAAAGTGTACAGCAGATGGAGCTGGGAAGCATTTTTAGCAATAAAAATTGCAAATGTGTGTAAAACTCCAACCAAAGCTTTGGGATTCAAACCACTGCCTGTAACGAGTATAAAGGGAAGAGTTTTACTCTAAAAAGCAAGAGAATTTACTTGGAAAGCATCCTTTGTGAAGTTATGAGTCAAAATCAAAAAAGTGTACACCAGGTGCTGGGAAGTATTTTTAAGCGATAAAAACTGCAAATGTGTGTAAAACTCCAACCAAAGCTTTGGGATTCAAACCACTGCCTGCAACTAGTATAAAGGGGAGAGTTCTACGCTAAAAAGCTAGAGAATTTACTGGGACAGCATCCTTAGTGAAGTTATGAGTTACAATAAAACAAGTGTACAGATGGCGCTGGGAAGCTTTTTTAAGCAATAAAAACTGCAAATGTGTGTAAAACTCCAACCGAAGCTTTGGGATTCAAACCACTGCTTGTAACAAGTATAAAGGGGAGAGTTTTACTCGAAAAAGCAAGAGAATTTACTGGGAAAGCATCCTTTTTGAAGTTATGAGTCAAAATAAAAAAAGTGAACAGCAGGCGCAGCGAAGCATTTTTAAGCGATAAAAACAGCAAATGTGTGTAAAACTCCAACCAAAGCTTTGGGATTCAAACCACTGCCTGTAACTAGTATAAAGGGGAGAGTTTTACTCTAAAAAGCAAGAGACTTTACTGGGAAAGCATCCTTTGTGAAGTTATGAGTCAAAATAAAAAAAGTGTACAGCAGGCGCTGGGAAGCATTTTTAAGCGATAAAAGCTGCAAATGTGTGTAAAACTCCAACCAAAGCTTTGGGATTCAAACCACTGCCTGTAACTAGTATAAAGGGGAGAGTTTTACTCTAAAAAGCAAGAGAATTTACTGGAAAGCATCCTTTGTGAAGTTATGAGTCAAAATAAAAAAAGTGTACAGCAGGCGCTGGGAAGCATTTTTAAGCGATAAAAACTGCAAATGTGTGTAAAACTCCAACCAAAGCTTTGGGATTCAAACCACTGCCTGTAACTAGTATAAAGGGGAGAGTTATACTCTAAAAAGCAAGAGACTTTACTGGGAAAGCATCCTTTGTGAAGTTATGAGTACAAATAAAAAAAGTGTACAGCAGGCGCTGGGAAGCATTTTTAAGCGATAAAAACTGCAAATGTGTGTAAAACTCCAACCAAAGCTTTGGGATTCAAACCACTGCCTGCTAACTAGTATAAAGGGGAGAGTTTTACTCTAAAATGCAAGAGAATTTACTTGGAAAGCATCCTTTGTGAAGTTATGAGTCAAAATAAAAAAGTGTACAGCAGGGCGCTGGGAAGCATTTTTAAGCGATAAAAACTGCAAATGTGTGTAAAACTCCAACCAAAGCTTTGGGATTCAAACCACTGCCTGTAACTAGTATAAAGGGGAGAGTTCTACTCTAAAAAGCAAGAGACTTTACTGGGAAAGCATCCTTTGTGAAGTTATGAGTAAAAATAAAAAAAGTATACAGCAGGGCGCTGGGAAGCATTTTTAAGCGATAAAAACTAGCAAATGTGTGTAAAACTCCAACCAAAGCTTTGGGATTCAAACCACTGCCTGTAACTAGTATAAAGGGGAGAGTTTCACTCTAAAAAAGCAAGAGACTTTACTGGGAAAGCATCCTTTGTGAAGTTATGAGTAAAAATAAAAAAAGTATACAGCAGGCGCTGGGAAGCATTTTTAAGCGATAAAAACTACAAATGTGTGTAAAACTCCAACCAAAGCTTTGGGATTCAAACCACTGCCTGCAACTAGTATAAAGGGGAGAGTTTTACTCTAAAATGCAAGATAATTTTCTTGGAAAGCATCCGTTGTGAAGTTATGAGTTAAAATAAAAAAAGTGTCCAGCAGAGGGAGCTGGGTAGAATTTTGAAGCATTAAAAACTGCAAATGTGTGTAAAACTCCAATCAAAGCTTTGGGATTCAAACCACTGCCTGTAATTAGTATAAAGGGGAGAGTTCTACTCTAAAAAAACGAGAATTTACTGGGAAAGCATCCTCTGTGAAGGTATGAGTGACAAAAAAAAAGTTTCCAGCAGAGGGAGCTGGGTAGCATTTTTATGCATTAAAAACCGCAAATGTGTGTAAAACTCCAACCAAAGCATTGGGGTTCAAACCACTGCCTGTAACCAGTATAAAGGGGAGAGTTTAACTCTAAAAAGCAAGAGAATTTACTTGGAAAGCATCCTTTGCGAAGTTATGAGTGAAAATAAAAAATGTGTACAGCAGTCGCTGGAAGCATTTTTCGTGAGAAAACGTGCAAATGTGTGTAAAACTCCAACCAAAGCTTTGGGATTCAAACCATTGCCCCTAAGTAGTATACAGGGGAGAGTTTTACTCTAAAATGCAAGATAATTTTCTTGGAAAGCATCCGTTGTGAAGTTATGAGTTAAAATAAAAAAAGTGTCCAGCAGAGGGAGCTGGGTAGAATTTTGAAGCATTAAAAACTGCAAATGTGTGTAAAACTCCAATCAAAGCTTTGGGATTCAAACCACTGCCTGTAATTAGTATAAAGGGGAGAGTTCTACTCTAAAAAAACGAGAATTTACTGGGAAAGCATCCTCTGTGAAGGTATGAGTGACAAAAAAAAAGTTTCCAGCAGAGGGAGCTGGGTAGCATTTTTATGCATTAAAAACCGCAAATGTGTGTAAAACTCCAACCAAAGCATTGGGGTTCAAACCACTGCCTGTAACCAGTATAAAGGGGAGAGTTTAACTCTAAAAAGCAAGAGAATTTACTTGGAAAGCATCCTTTGCGAAGTTATGAGTGAAAATAAAAAATGTGTATAGCAGTCGCTGGGAAGCATTTTTCGTGAGAAAACGTGCAAATGTGTGTAAAACTCCAACCAAAGCTTTGGGATTCAAACCATTGCCCCTAAGTAGTATACAGGGGAGATTTTTACTCTGAAATGCCAGAGACTTTACTGGGAAAGCATCCTTTGTGAAGTTATGAGTTACAATAAAAGAAGTGTACAGCAGGTGTTGGGAAGCATTTTCAAGCAATAAAAACTGCAAATGTGTGTAAAACTCCAACCAAAGCTTTGGGATTCAAACCACTGCCTGCAACTAATCTAAAGGGGACAGTTTTACTCGAAAAAGCAAGATAATTTACTGGGAAAGCATCCTTTGTGAAGTTATGAGTCAAAATAAAAAAAGTGTACAGCAGAGGGAGCTGGGAAGCATTTTTAAGCAATAAAAACTGCAAATGTGTGTAAAACTCCAACCAAAGCTTTAGGATTCAAACCACTGCCTGTAACTAGTATAAAGGGGAGAGTTTTACTCGAAAAAGCAAGATAATTTACTGGAAAAGCATCCTTTGTTAAGTTATGAGTTACAATAAAAAAAGTGTACAGCAGGCGCTGGGAAGCATTTTCAAGCAATAAAAACTGCAAATGTGTGTAAAACTCCAACCAAAGCTTTGGGATTCAAACCACTGCCTGCAACTAATCTAAAGGGGACAGTTTTACTCTAAAAAGCAAGAGAATTTACTGGAAAAGCATCCTTTGTGAAGTTATGAGTCAAAATAAAAAAAGTGTACAGCAGGCGCTGGGAACCATTTTTAAGCGATAAAAGCTGCAAATGTGTGTAAAAGTCCAACCAAAGCTTTGGTATTCAAAACCACTGCCTGTAACTTGCATAACGGGAGAGTTATACTTGAAAAAACAAGAGACTTTACTGGGAAAGCATCCTTTGTGAAGTTATAAGTTACAATAAAAAAAAGTGGACAGCAGAGGGAGATGGGAAGCATTTTTAATCACTAATAACTGCAAATGTGTGTAAAACTCACACCAAAGCTTTGGGATTCAAACCACTGCCTGTAACTAGTATAAAGGGGATAGTTTTACTCTGAAAATGCAAGAGAATTTACTTGGAAAGCATCCTTTGTGAAGTTATGAGTTACAATAAAAAAAGTGTACAGCAGAGGGAGCTGGGAAGCATTTTTAAGCAATAAAAACTGCAAATGTGTGTAAAACTCCAACCAAAGCTTTGGGATTCAAACCACTGCCTGTAACAAGTATAAAGGGGAGAGTTTTACTCTAAAAAGCAAGATAATTTACCTGGGAAAGCATCCTTAGTGAAGTTATGAGTTACAATAAAAAAAAGTGTACAGCAGAGGAGCTGGGAAGCATTTTTAAGCAATAAAAACTGCAAATGTGTGTAAAACTCCAACCAAAGCTTTGGGATTCAAACCACTGCCTGTAACTAGTATAAAGGGGAGAGTTTTACTCGAAAAAGCAAGAGAATTTAATGGGAAAGCATCCTTAGTGAAGTTATGAGTTACAATATAAAAAAGTGTACAGCAGAGGCAGCTGGGAAGCATTTTTAAGCAATAAAAACTGCAAATGTGTGTAAACCTCCAAACAAAGCTTTGGGATTCAAACCACTGCCTGTAACTAGTATAAAGGGGAGAGTTTTACTCGAAAAAGCAGGAGAATTTACTGGGAAAGCATCCTTAGTGAAGTTATGAGTTACAATAAAAAAAAGTGTACAGCAGACTGAGCTGGGAAGCATTTTTAAGCAATAAAAACTGCAAATGTGTGTAAAACTCCAACCGAAGCTTTGGGATTCAAACCACTGCTTGTAACAAGTATAAAGGGGAGAGTTTTACTCGAAAAAGCAAGAGAATTTACTGGAAAAGCATCCTTTGTGAAGTTATGAGTGAAAATAAATAAAGTGTACAGCAGGCGCTGGGAAGCATTTTTAAGCAATAAAAACTGCAAATGTGTGTCAAACTCCAACCAAAGCTTTGGGATTCAAACCACTGCCTGTAACTAGTATAAAGGGGAGAGTTCTATTCTAAAAAGTAAGAGAATTTACTGGAAAAGCATCCTTTGTGAAGTTATGAGTAAAAATAAAAATTGTGTACAGCAGGCGCTGGGAAGCATTTTTAAGCGATAAAAGCTGCAAATGTGTGTAAAACTCCAACCAAAGCTTTGGGATTCAAACCACTGCCTCTAACTAGGATAAAGGGGAGAGTTTTTCTCTGAAATGCAAGAGAATTTACTTGGAAAGCATCCTTTGTGAAGTTATGAGTTACAATAAAAAAGTGTCCAGCAGAGGGAGCTGTTAAGCATTTTTAAGCGATACAAACTGCAAATGTGTGTTAAACTACAACCAAAGCTTTGGGATTCAAACCACTGCCTGTAACGGGTATAAAGGTGAGAGTTTTACTCTATGAAGCAAGAGACCTTCCTCGGAAAGCATCCTTTGTGAAGTTATGAGTGAAAATAAATAAAGTGTACAGCAGGCGCTGGGAAGCATTTTTAAGCAATAAAAACTGCAAATGTGTGTCAAACTCCAACCAAAGCTTTGGGATTCAAACCACTGCCTGTAACCAGTATAAAGGTCAGAGTTATACTCTAAAAAGCAAGAGACTTTACTGGGAAAGCATCCTTTGTAAAGTTAAGAGTTACAATAAAAAAAAGTGTACAGCAGGCGCTGGGAAGCATTTTTATGCAATGAAAACAGCAAATGTGTGTAAAACGCCAACCAAAGCTTTGGAATGAAAACCACTGCCTGTAACTAGTATAAAAGGGAGAGTTTTACTCTAAAATGCAAGAGAATTTACTGGGAAAGCATCCTTTGTGAATTTATGAGTCAAAATAAAAAAAGTATCCAGCAGGCGCTGGGAAGCATTTTTAAGCAATAAAAACTGCAAATGTGTGTAAAACTCCAACCAAAGCTTTGGGATTCCAACCACTGCCCGTAACTAGTATGAAGGGGAGAGTTTTACTCTAAAATACAAGAGACTTTAATTGGAAAGCATCCTTTGTGAAGTTATGAGTCAAAATAAAAAAAGTGTACAGCAAGCGCTGGGAAGCATTTTTAAGCGATAAAAGCTGCAAATGTGTGTAAAACTCCAACCAAAGCTTTGGGATTCAAACCACTTCCCGTAACTAGTACAAAGGGGAGAGTTTTACTCTAAAATGCAAGAGAATTTACTGGGAAAGCATCCTTTGTGAATTTATGAGTCAAAATAAAAAAAGTATCCAGCAGGCGCTGGGAAGCATTTTTAAGCAATAAAAACTGCAAATGTGTGTAAAACTCCAACCAAAGCTTTGGGATTGAAACCACTGCCTGTAACTCGTATAAAGGGGAGAGTTTTACTCTCAAAAGCAAGACAATTTACTGGGAAAGCATCCTTTGTGAAGCTATGAGTTACAATAAAAAAAGTGCACAGCAGAAGGAGCGAGGAAGCATTTTTAAGCAATAAAAACTGCAAATGTGTGTAAAATTCCAACCAAAGCTTTGGGATTCAAACCACTCCCTGTAACTAGTACAAAGGGGAGAGTACTACTCTAAAAAGCAAGAGACTTTCCTCGGAAAGCATCCTTTGTGAAGTTATGAGTCAAAATAAAAAAAGTGTACAGCAGGGGCTGGGAAGCATTTTTAAGCGATAAAAGCTGCAAATGTGTGTAAAACTCCAATCAAAAATTTGGGATTCAAACCACTGCCTGTCACTTGTATAAAGGGGAGAGTTCTACTCAAAGAAGCAAGAGACTTTACTGGGAAAGCATCATTTCTGAAGTTATGAGTTACAATAAAAAAAGTGTACAGCAGAGGGAGCTGGGAAGCATTTTTAAGCAATAAAAAATGCAAATGTGTGTCAAACACCCACCAAAGTTTTGGGATTCAAACCACTGTCTGTAACTAGTATAAAGGTGAGGGTTAAACTCTAAAAAGCAAGAGACTTTACTGGGAAAGCATCCTTTTTGAAGTTATGAGTCAAAATAAAAAAAGTGAACAGCAGGCGCAGCGAAGCATTTTTAAGCGATAAAAACAGCAAATGTGTGTAAAACTCCATCCAAATCTTTGGGATTCAAACCACTGCCTGTAACGAGTATAAAGGTGAGAGTTTTACTCTAAAAAGCAAGAGACTTTACTGGGAAAGCATCCTTTTGAAGTTATGAGTCAAAATAAAAAAAGTGTACAGCAGGCGCTGGGAAGCATTTTTAAGCGATAAAAGCTGCAAATGTGTGTAACACTCCAACCAAAGCTTTGGGATTCAAACCACTGCCCCTAAGTAGTATACAGGGGAGAGTTTTACTCTGAAAAGCCAGAGAATTTACTTGGAAAGCGTCCTTTTTGAAGTTGTAAGTCAAAATAAAAGAATTGTACAGCAGGCATTGGGAAGGATTTTTAAGCGATAAAAGCTCCAAATGTGTGTAAAACTCAAACCAAAGCTTTGGGATTCAAATCACTGCCTGTAACCAGTATAAAGGTCAGAGTTATACTCTAAAAAGCAAGAGACTTTACTGGGAAAGCATCCTTTGTGAAGTTAAGAGTTACAATGAAAAAAAGTGTACAGCAGGCGCTGGGAAGCATTTTTATGCAATGAAAAAAGCAAATGTGTGGAAAACAACAACCAAAGCTTTGGGATTCAAACCACTGCCTGTAACTAGTATAAAGGGGAGAGTTTTACTCTAAAATGCAAGAGAATTTACTTGGAAAACATCCTTTGTGAAGTTATGAGTCAAAAAAAAAAAAGTATCCAGCAAGCGCTGGGAAGCATTTTTAAGCAATATAAACTGCAAATGTGTATAAAACTCCAACCAAACTTTGGGATTCAAATGACTATCTTTAACTTGTATAAAGGGGAGAGTTCTACTCTAAAAATCAAGATACTTTACTGGGAAGGCATCCTTTGTGAAGTTATGAGTCAAAATAAAAAAAAGTATACAGCAGGCGCTGGGAAGCATTTTTAAGCGATAAAAGCTGCAAATGTGTGGAAAACTCCAACCAAAGCTTTGGGATTCAAACCACTGCCTCTAACTAGGATAAAGGGGAGAGTTTTACTCTGAAATGCAAGAGAATTTACTTATAAACCATCCTTTGTGAAGTTATGAGTTACAATAAAAAAAAGTGTACAGCAGAGGGAGCTAGGAAGCATATTTAAGCAATAAAAACTGCAAATGTGTGAAACCCCTACCAAAGCTTTGGGATTCAAACCACTGCCTGCAACTAATATAAAGGGGAGCGTTCTACTCTAAAAGCAAAATACTTTACTGGGAAAGCATCCTTTGTGAAGTTATGAGTCAAAATAAAAAAAAGTGTACAGCAGGCGCTGGGAAGCATTTCTAAGCGATAAAAGCTGCAAATGTGTGGAAAACTCCAACCAAAGCTTTGAGATTCAAACCACTGCCTGTAACTAGTATAAAGGGGAGAGTTCTACTCTAAAAAGGAAGAGAATTTACTGGGAAAGGATCCTTTATGAAGTTATGAGTCAAAATAAAAAGAAGTGTACAGCACGCGCTGGGAAGCATTTTTAAGCGATAAAAGCTGCAAATGTGTGTAAAACTCCAACCAAAGCTTTGGGATTCAAACCACTGCCTGCAACTAATATAAAGGGGAAAGTTGTACTCTAAAAGCAAGAGACTTTACTGGGAAAGCATCCTTTGTGAAGTTTTGAGTCAAAATAAAAACTGTGTACAGCAGGCGCTGGGAAGCATTTTTAAGCGATAAAAGCTGCAAATGTGTGTAAAACTCCAACCAAAGCTTTGGGATTCAAACCACTGCCTCTAACTAGTATAAAGGGGAGAGTTTTACTCTGAAATGCAAGAGAATTTACTTGGAAAGAATCATTTGTGAAGTTATGAGTTACAATAAAAAAAGTGTACAGCAGAGGAAGCTGGGAAGCATTTTTAAGCGATAAAAACTGCAAATGTGTGTAAAACTCCAACCAAAACTTTGGGATTCAAACCACTGCCTGTAACTAGTATAAAGGGGAGAGTTCTCCTCGAAAAAGCAAGAGACTTTACTGGGAAAGCATCCTTTGTGAAGTTATGAGTCAAAATAAAAAATGTGTACAGCAGGCGCTGGGAAGCATTTTTAAGCAATAAAAACTGCAAATGTGTGTGAAACTCCAACCAAAGCTTTGGGATTCAAACCACTTCCCGGTAACTAGTATAAAGGGGAGAGTTTTACTCTAAAAAGCAAGAGACTTTACTGGGAAAGCATCCTTTGTGAAGTTATGAGTCAAAATAAAAAATGTGTACAGCAGGCGCTGGGAAGCATTTTTAAGCAATAAAAACTGCAAATGTGTGTAAAACTCCAACCAAAGCTTTGGGATTCAAACCACTGCCTGTAACTAGTATAAAGGGGAGAGTTCTACTCTAAAAAGCAAGAGACTTTACTGGGAAAGCATCCTTTGTGAAGTTATGAGTCAAAATAAAAAAAGTGTACAGCAGAGGCGCTGGGAAGCATTTTTAAGCAATAAAAACTGCAAATGTGTGAAAACTCCAAGCAAAGCTTTGGGATTCAAACCACTGCCTGTAACTAGTATAAAGGGGAGAGTTATACTCTAAAAAGCAAGAGACTTTACTGGGAAAGCATCCTTTGTAAAGTTATGAGTCAAAATAAAAAAAGTGTACAGCAGAGGCGCTAGGGAAGCATTTTTAAGCAATAAAAGCTGCAAATGTGTGTAAAACTCCAACCAAAGCTTTGGGATTCAAACCACTGCCTGTAACTCGTATAAAGGGGAGAGTTCTACTCTCAAAAGCAAGAGAATTTACTGGGAAAGCATCCTTTGTGAAGTTATGAGTTACAAATAAAAAAAGTGTACAGCAGAGGGAGCTGGGAAGCATTTTTAAGCAATAAAAACTGCAAATGTGTGTAAAACTCCAACCAAAGCTTTGGGATTCAAACCACTGCCTGTAACTAGTATAAAGGGGAGAGTTCTTACTCTAAAAAGCAAGATAATTTACTGGGAAAGCATCCTTTGTGAAGTTATGATGTCAAAATAAAAAAAGTGTACAGCAGAGGAGCTGGGAAGCATTTTTAAGCGATAAAAACTGCAAATGTGTGTAAAACTCCAACCAAAGCTTTGGGATTCAAACCACTGCCTGTAACTAGTATAAAGGGGAGAGTTTTACTCTAAAAAGCAAGAGAATTTACTGGGTAAAGCATCCTTTGTGAAGTTATGAGTCAAAATAAAAAAAGTGTACAGCAAGGCGCTGGGAAGCATTTTTAAGCAATAAAAACTGCAAATGTGTGTAAAACTCCAACCAAAGCTTTGGGATTCAAACCACTGCCTGTAACTAGTATAAAGGGGAGAGTTTACTCTAAAAAGCAAGAGACTTTACTGGGAAAGCATCCTTTGTGAAGTTATGAGTCAAAATAAAAAAAGTGTACAGCAGAGGGAGCTGGGAAGCATTTTTAAGCAATAAAAACTGCAAATGTGTGTAAAACTCCAACCAAAGCTTTGGGATTCAAACCACTGCCTGTAACTAGTATAAAGGGGAGAGTTTTACTCTAAAAAGCAAGAGAATTTACTGGGAAAGCATCCTTTGTGAAGTTATGAGTCAAAATAAAAAAAAGTGTACAGCAAGGCGCTGGGAAGCATTTTTAAGCAATAAAAACTGCAAATGTGTGTAAAACTCCAACCAAAGCTTTGGGATTCAAACCACTGCCTGTAACTAGTATAAAGGGGAGAGTTCTACTCTAAAAAGCAAGAGACTTTACTGGGAAAGCATCCTTTGTGAAGTTATGAGTCAAAATAAAAAAAGTGTACAGCAGGCGCTAGGGAAGCATTTTTAAGCGAATAAAAGCTGCAAATGTGTGTAAAACTCCAACCAAAGCTTTGGGATTCAAACCACTGCCTGTCACTCGTATAAAGGGGAGAGTTCTACTCTAAAAAGCAAGAGACTTTACTGGGAAAGCATCCTTTGTGAAGTTATGAGTCAAAATAAAAAAAGTGTACAGCAGAGGGAGCTGGGAAGCATTTTTAAGCAATAAAAACTGCAAATGTGTGTAAAACTCCAACCAAAGCTTTGGGATTCAAACCACTGCCTGTAACTAGTATAAAGGGGAGAGTTCTACTCTAAAAAGCAAGAGACTTTACTGGGAAAGCATCCTTTGTGAAGTTATGAGTCAAAATAAAAAAAGTGTACAGCAAGGCGCTGGGAAGCATTTTTAAGCAATAAAAACTGCAAATGTGTGTAAAACTCCAACCAAAGCTTTGGGATTCAAACCACTGCCTGTAACTAGTATAAAGGGGAGAGTTATACTCTAAAAAGCAAGAGACTTTACTGGGAAAGCATCCTTTGTGAAGTTATGAGTCAAAATAAAAAAAGTGTACAGCAGAGGCGCTAGGAAGCATTTTTAAGCGATAAAAGCTGCAAATGTGTGTAAAACTCCAACCAAAGCTTTGGGATTCAAACCACTGCCTGTAACTCGTATAAAGGGGAGAGTTCTACTCTAAAAAGCAAGAGACTTTACTGGGAAAGCCATCCTTTGTGAAGTTATGAGTCAAAATAAAAAAAGTGTACAGCAGAGGAGCTGGGAAGCATTTTTAAGCAATAAAAACTGCAAATGTGTGTAAAACTCCAACCAAAGCTTTGGGATTCAAACCACTGCCTGTAACTCGTATAAAGGGGAGAGTTCTACTCTAAAAAGCAAGAGACTTTACTGGGAAAGCATCCTTTGTGAAGTTATGAGTCAAAATAAAAAAAGTGTACAGCAAGGCGCTGGGAAGCATTTTTAAGCAATAAAAACTGCAAATGTGTGTAAAACTCCAACCAAAGCTTTGGGATTCAAACCACTGCCTGTAACTAGTATAAAGGGGAGAGTTATACTCTAAAAAGCAAGAGACTTTACTGGGAAAGCATCCTTTGTGAAGTTATGAGTCAAAATAAAAAAAGTGTACAGCAGGCGCTAGGGAAGCATTTTTAAGCAATAAAAGCTGCAAATGTGTGTAAAATTCCAACCAAAGCTTTGGGATTCAAACCACTGCCTGTAACTAGTATAAAGGGGAGAGTTATACTCTAAAAAGCAAGAGACTTTACTGGGAAAGCATCCTTTGTGAAGTTATGAGTCAAAATAAAAAAAGGTGTACAGCAGGCGCTGGGAAGCATTTTTAAGCGAATAAAAGCTGCAAATGTGTGTAAAACTCCAACCAAAGCTTTGGGATTCAAACCACTGCCTGTAACTAGTATAAAGGGGAGAGTTCTACTCTGAAAAAGCAAGAGACTTTACTGGGAAAGCATCCTTTGTGAAGTTATGAGTTACAATAAAAAAAGTGTTACAGCAGAGGAGCTGGGAAGCATTTTTAAGCAATAAAAACTGCAAATGTGTGTAAAACTCCAACCAAAGCTTTGGGATTCAAACCACTGCCTGTAACTAGTATAAAGGGGAGAGTTCTACTCTAAAAAGCAAGAGACTTTACTGGGAAAGCATCCTTGGTGAAGTTATGAGTGAAAATTAAAAAAAGTGTATAGCAGAGGAGCTGGGAAGCATTTTTAAGTGATAAAAACTGCAAATGTGTGTAAAACTCCAACCAAAGCTTTGGGATTCAAACCACTGCCTGTAACTAGTATAAAGGGGAGAGTTTTACTCTAAAAAGCAAGAGAATTTACTGGGAAAGCATCCTTTGTGAAGTTATGAGTGAAAATAAAAAAAGTGTACAGCAGGCGCTGGGAAGCATTTTTAAGCGATAAAAACTGCAAATGTGTGTAAAACTCCAACCAAAGCTTTGGGATTCAAACCACTGCCTGTAACTCGTATAAAGGGGAGAGTTCTACTCTAAAAAGCAAGAGACTTTACTGGGAAAGCATCCTTTGTGAAGTTATGAGTCAAAATAAAAAAAGTGTACAGCAGGCGCTGGGAAGCATTTTTAAGCGATAAAAACTGCAAATGTGTGTAAAACTCCAACCAAAGCTTTGGGATTCAAACCACTGCCTGTAACTAGTATAAAGGGGAGAGTTATACTCTAAAAAGCAAGAGACTTTACTGGGAAAGCATCCTTTGTGAAGTTATGAGTCAAAATAAAAAAAGTGTACAGCTAGCGCTAGGAAGCATTTTTAAGCGATAAAAGCTGCAAATGTGTGTAAAACTCCAACCAAAGCTTTGGGATTCAAACCACTGCCTGTAACTAGTATAAAGGGGAGAGTTATACTCTAAAAAGCAAGAGACTTTACTGGGAAAGCATCCTTTGTGAAGTTATGAGTCAAAATAAAAAAATGTGTACAGCAGAGGGAGCTAGGGAAGCATTTTTAAGCGATAAAAGCTGCAAATGTGTGTAAAACTTCCAACCAAAGCTTTGGGATTCAAAGCCACTGCCTGTCACTCGTAAAAAGGGGAGAGTTCTACTCTAAAAAGCAAGAGACTTTACTGGGAAACCATCCTTTTTGAAGTTATGAGTCAAAATAAAAAAAGGTGTACAGCAGAGGCGCTGGGAAGCATTTTTCAGCAATAAAAACTGCAAATGTGTGTAAAACTCCAACCAAAGCTTTGGGATTCAAACCACTGCCTGTAACTAGTATAAAGGGGAGAGTTCTACTCTAAAAAGCAAGAGACTTTACTGGGAAAGCATCCTTTGTGAAGTTATGAGTCAAAATAAAAAAAGTGTACAGCAGGCGCGAGGAAGCATTTTTAAGCGATAAAAGCTGCAAATGTGTGTAAAATTCCAACCAAAGCTTTGGGATTCAAACCACTGCCTGTAACTCGAAAAAGGGGAGAGTTATACTCTAAAAAGCAAGAGACTTTACTGGGAAAGCATCCTTTGTGAAGTTATGAGTCAAAATAAAAAAAGTGTCCAGCAGGCGCTAGGAAGCATTTTTAAGCGATAAAAGCTGCAAATGTGTGTAAAATTCCAACCAAAGCTTTGGGATTCAAACCACTGCCTGTAACTAGTATAATGGGGAGAGTTTTACTCGAAAAAGCAAGAGAATTTACTGGGTAAGCATCGTTTGTGAAGTTATGAGTCAAAATAAAAAAAGGGTACAGCAAGCGCTGGGAAGCATTTTTCAGCAATAAAAACTGCAAATATGTGTAAAACTAAAACCAAAGCTTTGGGATTCAAACCACTGCCTGTAACTAGTATAAAGGGGAGAGTTCAACTCTAAAAAGCAAGAGACTTTACCGGGAAAGCATTAATTGGGAAGTTATGAGTCAAAATAAAAAAGGTGAACAGCAGGCGCTGGGAAGCATTTTTAAGCGAAAAAAGCTGCAAATGTGTGGAAAACTCCAACCAAAGCTTTGGGATTCTAACCACTGCCTGTAACTTGTATAAAGGGGAGGTTCTACTCTGAAAACCAAGAGACTTTACTGGGAAAGCATCCTTTGTGAAGTTTTGAGTTACAATAAAAAAAGTGTTCAGCCGAGGGAGCTGGGAAGAATTTTTAAGCAATAAAAACTGCAAATGTGTGTAAAACTCCAACCAAAGCTTTGGGATTCAAACCACTGCCTTTCACTCGTATAAAGGGGAGAGTTCTCCTCTAAAAAGCAAGAGACTTTACTGGGAAAGCATCCTTGGTGAAGTTATGAGTGAAAATTAAAAAAGTGTATAGCAGAGGAAGCTGGGAAGCATTTTTAAGTGATAAAAACTGCAAATGTGTGTAAAACTCCAACCAAAGCTTTGGGATTCAAACCACTGCCTGTAACTAGTATAAAGAGGAGAGTTATACTCTAAAAGGCAAGAGACTTTACTGGGAAAGCATCCTTTGTGAAGTTATGAGTCCAAATAAAAAAAGTGTACATCAGGCGCTAGGAAGCATTTTTAAGCGATAAAAGCTGCAAATGTGTGTAAAATTCCAACCAAAGCTTTGGGATTCAAACCACTGCCTGTCACTCGTATAAAGGGGAGAGTTCTACTCTAAAAAGCATAAGACTTTACTGGGAAACCATCCTTTTTGAAGTTATGAGTCAAGTTATGAGTCAAAATAAAAAAAGTGTACAGCAAGCGCTGGGAAGCATTTTTCAGCAATAAAAATTGCAAATGTGTGTAAAACTCCAACCAACGCTTTGGGATTCAAACCACTGCCTGTAACTAGTATAAAGGGGAGAGTTATACTCTAAAAAGCAAGAGACTTTACTGGGAAAGCATCCTTTGCTAAGTTATGAGTCAAAATAAAAAAAGTGTCCAGCAGGCGCTAGGAAGCATTTTTAAGCGATAAAAGCTGCAAATGTGTGTAAAATTCCAACCAAAGCTTTGGAATTCAAACCACTGCCTGTAACTCGAAAAAGGGGAGAGTTATACTCTAAAAAGCAAGAGACTTTACTGGGAAACCATCCTTTTTGAAGTTATGAGTCAAAATAAAAAATGTGTACAGCAGAGGGAGCTGGGAAGCATTTTTAAGCAATAAAAACTGCACATGTGTGTAAAACTCCAACCAAAGCTTTGGGATTCAAAGCACTGCCTGTCACTCGTACAAAGGGGAGAGTTCTACTCTAAAAAGCAAAATACTTTACTGGGAAACCATCCTTTTTGAAGTTATGAGTCAAAATAAAAAAAGGGTACAGCAAGCGCTGGGAAGCATTTTTCAGCAATAAAAATTGCAAATGTGTGTAAAACTCCAACCAACGCTTTGGGATTCAAACCACTGCCTGTAACTAGTATAAAGGGGAGAGTTATACTCTAAAAAGCAAGAGACTTTACTGGGAAAGCATCCTTTGCTAAGTTATGAGTCAAAATAAAAAAAGTGTCCAGCAGGCGCTAGGAAGCATTTTTAAGCGATAAAAGCTGCAAATGTGTGTAAAATTCCAACCAAAGCTTTGGAATTCAAACCACTGCCTGTAACTCGAAAAAGGGGAGAGTTATACTCTAAAAAGCAAGAGACTTTACTGGGAAAGCATCCTTTGTGAAGTTATGAGTCAAAATAAAAAAAGTGTCCAGCAGGCGCTAGGAAGCATTTTTAAGCGATAAAAGCTGCAAATGTGTGTAAAATTCCAACCAAAGCTTTGGGATTCAAACCACTGCCTGTAACTAGTATAATGGGGAGAGTTTTACTCGAAAAAGCAAGAGAATTTACTGGGTAAGCATCGTTTGTGAAGTTATGAGTCAAAATAAAAAAAGGGTACAGCAAGCGCTGGGAAGCATTTTTCAGCAATAAAAACTGCAAATGTGTGTAAAACTAAAACCAAAGCTTTGGGATTCAAACCACTGCCTGTAACTAGTATAAAGGGGAGAGTTCAACTCTAAAAAGCAAGAGACTTTACCGGGAAAGCATTAATTGGGAAGTTATGAGTCAAAATAAAAAAGGTGAACAGCAGGCGCTGGGAAGCATTTTTAAGCGAAAAAAGCTGCAAATGTGTGGAAAACTCCAACCAAAGCTTTGGGATTCTAACCACTGCCTGTAACTTGTATAAAGGGGAGGTTCTACTCTGAAAACCAAGAGACTTTACTGGGAAAGCATCCTTTGTGAAGTTTTGAGTTACAATAAAAAAAGTGTTCAGCCGAGGGAGCTGGGAAGAATTTTTAAGCAATAAAAACTGCAAATGTGTGTAAAACTCCAACCAAAGCTTTGGGATTCAAACCACTGCCTTTCACTCGTATAAAGGGGAGAGTTCTCCTCTAAAAAGCAAGAGACTTTACTGGGAAAGCATCCTTGGTGAAGTTATGAGTGAAAATTAAAAAAGTGTATAGCAGAGGAAGCTGGGAAGCATTTTTAAGTGATAAAAACTGCAAATGTGTGTAAAACTCCAACCAAAGCTTTGGGATTCAAACCACTGCCTGTAACTAGTATAAAGAGGAGAGTTATACTCTAAAAAGCAAGAGACTTTACTGGGAAAGCATCCTTTGTGAAGTTATGAGTCAAAATAAAAAAAGTGTACATCAGGCGCTAGGAAGCATTTTTAAGCGATAAAAGCTGCAAATGTGTGTAAAATTCCAACCAAAGCTTTGGGATTCAAACCACTGCCTGTAACTAGTATAAAGAGGAGAGTTATACTCTAAAAAGCAAGAGACTTTACTGGGAAAGCATCCTTTGTGAAGTTATGAGTCAAAATAAAAAAAGTGTACATCAGGCGCTAGGAAGCATTTTTAAGCGATAAAAGCTGCAAATGTGTGTAAAATTCCAACCAAAGCTTTGGGATTCAAACCACTGCCTGTCACTCGTATAAAGGGGAGAGTTCTACTCTAAAAAGCAAGAGACTTCACTGGGAAAGCATCCTTTGTGAAGTTATGAGTGAAAATAAAAAAAGTGTATAGCAGAGGAAGCTGGGAAGTATTTTTCAGCAATAAAAACTGCAAATGTGTGTAAAACTCCAACCAAAGCTTTGGGATTCAAACCACTGCCTGTAACTCGTATAAAGGGGAGAGTTCTACTCTAAAAAGCAAGAGACTTTACTGGGAAAGAATCCTTTGTGAAGTTATGATTCAAAATAAAAACTGTGTACAGCAGGTGCTGGGAAGCATTTTTAAGCAATAAAACAACAAATGTGTGAAAATTCCAACCAAAGCTTTGGGATTCAAACCGCTGCCTGTAACTAGTATAAAGGGGAGAGTTGTACTCTAAAAAGCAAGAAACCTTACTGGGAAAGCATCCTTTGTGAAGTTATGAGTTACAATAAAATAAAGTGTACAGCAGAGGGAGCTGGGAAGCATTTTTAAGCAATAAAAGCTGCAAATGTGTGTAAACCTCCAACCAAAGCTTTGGGATTCAAAACACTGCCTGAAACGAGTATAAAGGGGAGAATTCTACTCTAAAAAGCAAGAGAATTTAGTGGGAAAGCATCCTTTGTGAAGTTATGAGTGAAAATAAAAAAAGTGTATAGCAGAGGAAGCTGGGAAGTATATTTCAGCAATAAAAACTGCAAATGTGTGTAAAACTCCAACCAAAGCTTTGGAATTCAAACCACTGCCTGTAACTAGTATAAAGGGGAGAGTTTTACTCTAAAAAGCAAGATAATTTCCTGTGAAAGCATCCTTTGTGAAGTTATGAGTTACAGTAAAATAAGTGAAGAGCAGAGGGAGCTTGGAAGCATTTTTAAGTAATAAAAACAGCAAATGTGTGTAAAACTCCAACCAAAGCTTTGGGATTCAAACCACTGCCTGTAACTAGTATAACGGGGAGAGTTATACTCGAAAAAAAAAGTGACTTTACTGGGAAAGCATCCTTTGTGAGGTTATGATTCAAAATATAAAAATGTGCACAGCATGCGCTGGGAAGCATTTTTCAGCAATAAAAACTGCAAATGTGTGTAAAACTCCAACCAAATCTTTGGGATTCAAACCACTGACTGTAACTCATACAAGGGGGAGAGTTATCTTCTAAAAAGCAAGAGACTTTCCTGGGAAAGCATCCTTTGTGAAGTTCTGAGTCAAAATAAAAAAAAGTGTACAGCAGGCGCTGGGATGCATTTTTAAGCGATAAAAGCTGCAAATGTGTGTAAAACTCCAACCAAAGCTTTGGGATTCACACCACTGCCTCTAACTAGTATTAAGGGGAGAGTTTTACTCTGAAATGCAAGAGAATTTACTTGGAAAGCATCCTTTCTGAAGTTATGAGTTACAATAAAAAAAGTGTACAGCAGAGGAAGCTGGGAAGCATTTTTAAGCGATAAAAACTGCAAATGTGTGTAAAACCCCAACCAAAACTTTGGGATTCAAACCACTGCCTGTAACTAGTATAAAGGGGAGAGTTCTCCTCGAAAAAGCAAGAGACTTTACTGGGAAAGCATCCTTTGTGAAGTTATGAGTCAAAATAAAAAAAGTGTACAGAAGGCGCTGGGAAGCATTTTTAAGCGATAAAAACTGCAAATGTGTGTGAAACTCCAACCAAAGCTTTGGGATTCAAACCACTTCCCGGAACTAGTATAAAGGGGAGAGTTTTACTCTAAAACACAAGAGAATTTACTGGGAAAGCATCCTTTGTGAAGTTATGAGTTACAATAAAAAAAGTGTACAGCAGAGGGTGCTGGGAAGCATTTTTAAGCAATAAAAACTGCAAATGTGTGAAAACTCCAAGCAAAGCTTTGGGATTCAAACCACTGCCTGTAACTAGTATAAATGGGAGACGTCTTCTCTAAATAGCAAGATAATTTACTGGGAAAGCATCCTTTGTGAAGTTATGTGTCAAAATAAAAAAAGTGTACAGCAGAGGGAGCAGGGAAGCATTTTTAAGCAATAAAAACTGCAAATGTATTTAAAACTCCAACCAAAGCTTTGGGATTCAAACCACTGCCTGTCACTCGTAAGAAGGGGAGAGTTCTTCTCTAAAAAGCAAGATAATTAACTGGGAAAGCATCCTTTGTGAAGTTATGTGTCAAAATAAAAAAAGTGTACAGCAGAGGGAGCTGGGAAGCATTTTTAAGCAATAAAAACTGCAAATGTGTGTAAAACTCCAACCAAAGCTTTGGGATTCAAACCACTGCCTGTAACTAGTATAAAGGGGAGAGTTTTACTCTAAAAAGCAAGAGAATTTACTGGGAAAGCATCCTTTGTGAAGTTATGAGTCAAAATAAAAAAAGTGTACAGCAGAGGGAGCTGGGAAGCATTTTTAAGCAATAAAAACTGCAAATGTGTGTAAAACTCCAACCAAAGCTTTGGGATTCAAACCACTGCCTGTAACTAGTATAAAGGGGAGAGTTTTACTCTAAAAAGCAAGAGAATTTACTGGGTAAGCATCGTTTGTGAAGTTATGAGTCAAAATAAAAAAAGTGTACAGCAAGCGCTGGGAAGCATTTTTAAGCAATAAAAACTGCAAATGTGTGTAAAACTCCAACCAAAGCTTTGGGATTCAAACCACTGCCTGTAACTAGTATAAAGGGGAGAGTTTTACTCGAAAAAGCAAGAGAATTTACTGGGTAAGCATCGTTTGTAAAGTTATGAGTCAAAATAAAAAAAAGTGTACAGCAAACGCTGGGAAGCATTTTTAAGCAATATAAACTGCAAATGCGTGTAAAACTCCAACCAAAGCTTTGGGATTCAAACCACTGCCTGTAACTAGTATAAAGGGGAGAGTTCAACTCTAAAAAGCAAGAGACTTTACTGGGAAAGCATCCTTTGTGAAGTTATGAGTCAAAATAAAAAAAAGTGTCCAGCAGGCGCTAGGAAGCATTTTTAAGCGATAAAAGCAGCAAATGTGTGTAAAACTCCAACCAAAGCTTTGGGATTCAAACCACTGCCTGTCACTCGTACAAAGGGGAGAGTTCTACTCTAAAAAGCAAGAGACTTTACTGGGAAACCATCCTTTTTGAAGTTATGAGTCAAAATAAAAAATGTGTACAGCAGAGGGAGCCGGGAAGCATTTTTAAGCAATAAAAACTGCAAATGTGTGTAAAACTCCAACCAAAGCTTTGGGATTCAAAGCACTGCCTGTCACTCGTACAAAGGGGAGAGTTCTACTCTAAAAAGCAAAAGACTTTACTGGGAAACCATCCTTTTTGAAGTTATGAGTCAAAATAAAAAAAGTGTACAGCAAGCGCTGGGAAGCATTTTTCAGCAATAAAAATTGCAAATGTGTGTAAAACTCCAACCAACGCTTTG
Source organism: Phycodurus eques (assembly GCF_024500275.1). NCBI lineage: Eukaryota > Metazoa > Chordata > Actinopteri > Syngnathiformes > Syngnathidae > Phycodurus > Phycodurus eques. The sequence continues at coordinate 75,457 of NW_026904109.1, read as the reverse complement.
GGATTCAAACCACTGCCTGTAACTAGTATAAAGGGGAGAGTTATACTCTAAAAAGCAAGAGACTTTACTGGGAAAGCATCCTTTGTGAAGTTATGAGTCAAAATAAAAAAAGTGTCCAGCAGGCGCTAGGAAGCATTTTTAAGCGATAAAAGCTGCAAATGTGTGTAAAATTCCAACCAAAGCTTTGGGATTCATACCACTGCCTGTAACTCGAAAAAGGGGAGAGTTATACTCTAAAAAGCAAGAGACTTTACTGGGAAACCATCCTTTTTGAAGTTATGAGTCAAAATAAAAAATGTGTACAGCAGAGGGAGCTGGGAAGCATTTTTAAGCAATAAAAACTGCAAATGTGTGTAAAACTCCAACCAAAGCTTTGGGATTCAAAGCACTGCCTGTCACTCGTACAAAGGGGAGAGTTCTACTCTAAAAAGCAAAATACTTTACTGGGAAACCATCCTTTTTGAAGTTATGAGTCAAAATAAAAAAAGGGTACAGCAAGCGCTGGGAAGCATTTTTCAGCAATAAAAATTGCAAATGTGTGTAAAACTCCAACCAACGCTTTGGGATTCAAACCACTGCCTGTAACTAGTATAAAGGGGAGAGTTATACTCTAAAAAGCAAGAGACTTTACTGGGAAAGCATCCTTTGTGAAGTTATGAGTCAAAATAAAAAAAGTGTCCAGCAGGCGCTAGGAAGCATTTTTAAGCGATAAAAGCTGCAAATGTGTGTAAAATTCCAACCAAAGCTTTGGGATTCAAACCACTGCCTGTAACTAGTATAAGGGGGAGAGTTTTACTCGAAAAAGCAAGAGAATTTACTGGGTAAGCATCGTTTGTGAAGTTATGAGTCAAAATAAAAAAAGGGTACAACAAGCGCTGGGAAGCATTTTTCAGCAATAAAAACTGCAAATGTGTGTAAAACTAAAACCAAAGCTTTGGGATTCAAACCACTGCCTGTAACTAGTATAAAGGGGAGAGTTCAACTCTAAAAAGCAAGAGACTTTACTGGGAAAGCATTAATTGGGAAGTTATGAGTCAAAGTAAAAAAGGTGAACAGCAGGCGCTGGGAAGCATTTTTAAGCGAAAAAAGCTGCAAATGTGTGGAAAACTCCAACCAAAGCTTTGGGATTCTAACCACTGCCTGTAACTTGTATAAAGGGGAGGTTCTACTCTGAAAACCAAGAGACTTTACTGGGAAAGCATCCTTTGTGAAGTTTTGAGTTACAATAAAAAAAGTGTTCAGCCGAGGGAGCTGGGAAGCATTTTTAAGCAATAAAAACTGCAAATGTGTGTAAACCTCCAACCAAAGCTTTGGGATTCAAACCACTGCCTTTTACTCGTATAAAGGGGAGAGTTCTCCTCTAAAAAGCAAAAGACTTTACTGGGAAAGCATCCTTGGTGAAGTTATGAGTGAAAATTAAAAAAGTGTATAGCAGAGGAAGCTGGGAAGCATTTTTAAGTGATAAAAACTGCAAATGTGTGTAAAACTCAAACCAAAGCTTTGAGATTCAAACCACTGCCTGTAACTTGTATAAAGGCGAGCGTTTTACTCTAAAAAGCAAGAGAATTTACTGGGAAAGCATCCTTTGTGATGTTATGAGTGAAAATAAAAAAACTGTACAGCAGGCGCTGGGAAGCATTTTTAAGCGATAAAAACTGCAAATGTGTGTAAAACTCCAACCAAAGCTTTGGGATTCAAACCACTGGCTGTCACTCGTACAAAGGGGAGAGTTCTACTCTAAAAAGCAAAATACTTTACTGGGAAACCATCCTTTTTGAAGTTATGAGTCAAAATAAAAAAAGGGTACAGCAAGCGCTGGGAAGCATTTTTCAGCAATAAAAATTGCAAATGTGTGTAAAACTCCAACCAACGCTTTGGGATTCAAACCACTGCCTGTAACTAGTATAAAGGGGAGAGTTATACTCTAAAAAGCAAGAGACTTTACTGGGAAAGCATCCTTTGTAAAGTTATGAGTCAAAATAAAAAAAGTGTCCAGCTTGCGCTAGGAAGCATTTTTAAGCGATAAAAGCTGCAAATGTGTGTAAAATTCCAACCAAAGCTTTGGGATTCAAACCACTGCCTGTAACTCGAAAAAGGGGAGAGTTATACTCTAAAAAGCAAGAGACTTTACTGGGAAAGCATCCTTTGTGAAGTTATGAGTCAAAATAAAAAATGTGTACAGCAGAGGGAGCTAGGGAAGCATTTTTAAGCAATAAAAACTGCAAATGTGTGTAAAACTCCAACCAAAGCTTTGGGATTCAAAGCACTGCCTGTCACTCGTATAAAGGGGAGAGTTCTACTCTAAAAAGCAAGAGACTTTACTGGGAAAGCATCCTTTGTGAAGTTATGAGTCAAAATAAAAAAAGTGTACAGCAAGGCGCTAGGAAGCATTTTTAAGCGATAAAAGCTGCAAATGTGTGTAAAACTTCCAACCAAAGCTTTGGGATTCAAACCACTGCCTGTAACTCGTATAAAGGGGAGAGTTATACTCTAAAAAGCAAGAGACTTTACTGGGAAAGCATCCTTTGTGAAGTTATGAGTGAAAATAAAAAAAGTGTACAGCAGGCAGCTGGGAAGCATTTTTAAGCGATAAAAGCTGCAAATGTGTGTAAAACTCCAACCAAAGCTTTGGGATTCAAACCACTGCCTGTAACTCGTATAAAGGGGAGAGTTCTACTCTAAAAAGCAAGAGACTTTACTGGGAAAGCATCCTTTGTGAAGTTATGAGTCAAAATAAAAAATGTGTACAGCAGGCGCTGGGAAGCATTTTTAAGCAATAAAACAACAAATGTGTGAAAATTCCAACCAAAGCTTTGGGATTCAAACCGCTGCCTGTAACTAGTATAAAGGGGAGAGTTGTACTCTAAAAAGCAAGAAACCTTACTGGGAAAGCATCCTTTGTGAAGTTATGAGTTACAATAAAATAAAGTGTACAGCAGAGGGAGCTGGGAAGCATTTTTAAGCAATAAAAGCTGCAAATGTGTGTAAAACTCCAACCAAAGCTTTGGGATTCAAAACACTGCCTGAAACGAGTATAAAGGGGAGAAGTTCTACTCTAAAAAGCAAGAGAATTTAGTGGGAAAGCATCCTTTGTGAAGTTATGAGTGAAAATAAAAAAAGTGTATAGCAGAGGAAGCTGGGAAGTATTTTTCAGCAATAAAAACTGCAAATGTGTGTAAAACTCCAACCAAAGCTTTGGAATTCAAACCACTGCCTGTAACTAGTATAAAGGGGAGAGTTTTACTCTAAAAAGCAAGATAATTTCCTGTGAAAGCATCCTTTGTGAAGTTATGAGTTACAATAAAAAAAGTGTACAGCAGAGGGAGCTGGGAAGCATTTTTAAGCAATAAAAACTGCAAATGTGTGTAAAACTCCAACCAAAGCTTTGGGATTCAAACCACTGCCTGTAACTAGTATAAAGGGGAGAGTTATACTCTAAAAAGCAAGAGACTTTACTGGGAAAGCATCCTTTGTGAAGTTATGAGTCAAAATAAAAAAAGTGTACAGCAGGCGCTGGGAAGCATTTTTAAGCGATAAAAACTGCAAATGTGTGTAAAACTCCAACCAAAGCTTTGGGATTCAAACCACTGCCTGTAACTAGTATAAAGGGGAGAGTTATACTCTAAAAAGCAAGAGACTTTACTGGGAAAGCATCCTTTGTGAAGTTATGAGTCAAATAAAAAAAAGTGTACAGCAGGCGCTAGGGAAGCATTTTTAAGCGATAAAAGCTGCAAATGTGTGTAAAACTCCAACCAAAGCTTTGGGATTCAAACCACTGCCTGTAACTAGTATAAAGGGGAGAGTTTACTCTAAAAGCAAGAGAATTTACTGGGAAAGCATCCTTTCTGAAGTTATGAGTACAAATAAAAAAAGTGTACAGCAGAGGAGCTGGGAAGCATTTTTAAGCGATAAAAACTGCAAATGTGTGTAAAACTCCAACCAAAGCTTTGGGATTCAAACCACTGCCTGTAACTAGTATAAAGGGGAGAGTTCTACTCTAAAAAGCAAGAGACTTTACTGGGAAAGCATCCTTTGTGAAGTTATGAGTCAAAATAAAAAAAGTGTACAGCAAGGCGCTGGGAAGCATTTTTAAGCGAATAAAAACTGCAAATGTGTGTAAAACTCCAACCAAAGCTTTGGGATTCAAACCACTGCCTGTAACTAGTATAAAGGGGAGAGTTTTACTCTAAAAAGCAAGAGAATTTACTGGGAAAGCATCCTTTGTGAAGTTATGAGTCAAAATAAAAAAAGTGTACAGCAGAGGGCGCTGGGAAGCATTTTTAAGCAATAAAAACTGCAAATGTGTGTAAAACTCCAACCAAAGCTTTGGGATTCAAACCACTGCCTGTAACTAGTATAAAGGGGAGAGTTATACTCTAAAAAGCAAGAGACTTTACTGGGAAAGCATCCTTTGTGAAGTTATGAGTCAAAATAAAAAAAGTGTACAGCAAGGCGCTAGGGAAGCATTTTTAAGCGATAAAAGCTGCAAATGTGTGTAAAACTCCAACCAAAGCTTTGGGATTCAAACCACTGCCTGTAACTAGTATAAAGGGGAGAGTTATACTCTAAAAAGCAAGAGACTTTACTGGGAAAGCATCCTTTGTGAAGTTATGAGTCAAAATAAAAAAAGTGTACAGCAGGCGCTAGGAAGCATTTTTAAGCGATAAAAGCTGCAAATGTGTGTAAAATTCCAACCAAAGCTTTGGGATTCAAACCACTGCCTGTAACTAGTATAAAGGGGAGAGTTATACTCTAAAAAGCAAGAGACTTTACTGGGAAAGCATCCTTTGTGAAGTTATGAGTCAAAATAAAAAAAGTGTACAGCAGGCGCTAGGGAAGCATTTTTAAGCGATAAAAGCTGCAAATGTGTGTAAAACTCCAACCAAAGCTTTGGGATTCAAACCACTGCCTGTAACTAGTATAAAGGGGAGAGTTCTACTCTAAAAAGCAAGAGACTTTACTGGGAAAGCATCCTTTGTGAAGTTATGAGTGAAAATAAAAAAAGTGTACAGCAGAGGAGCTGGGAAGCATTTTTCAGCAATAAAAACTGCAAATGTGTGTAAAACTCCAACCAAAGCTTTGGGATTCAAACCACTGCCTGTAACTCGTATAAAGGGGAGAGTTCTACTCTAAAAAGCAAGAGACTTTACTGGGAAAGCATCCTTTGTGAAGTTATGAGTCAAAATAAAAAATGTGTACAGCAGGGAGCTGGGAAGCATTTTTAAGCAATAAAAACTGCAAATGTGTGTAAAACTCCAACCAAAGCTTTGGGATTCAAACCACTGCCTGTAACTAGTATAAAGGGGAGAGTTATACTCTAAAAAGCAAGAGACTTTACTGGGAAAGCATCCTTTGTGAAGTTATGAGTCAAAATAAAAAAAGTGTACAGCAGGCGCTGGGAAGCATTTTTAAGCAATAAAAGCTGCAAATGTGTGTAAAACTCCAACCAAAGCTTTGGGATTCAAACCACTGCCTGTAACTAGTATAAAGGGGAGAGTTATACTCTAAAAAGCAAGAGACTTTACTGGGAAAGCATCCTTTGTGAAGTTATGAGTCAAAATAAAAAAAGTGTACAGCAGGCGCTGGGAAGCATTTTTAAGCGATAAAAAGCTGCAAATGTGTGTAAAACTCCAACCAAAGCTTTGGGATTCAAACCACTGCCTGTAACTAGTATAAAGGGGAGAGTTATACTCTAAAAAGCAAGAGACTTTACTGGGAAAGCATCCTTTGTGAAGTTATGAGTCAAAATAAAAAAAGTGTACAGCAGAGGAGCTGGGAAGCATTTTTCAGCAATAAAAATCTGCAAATGTGTGTAAAACTCCAACCAAAGCTTTGGGATTCAAACCACTGCCTGTAACTAGTATAAAGGGGAGAGTTATACTCTAAAAAGCAAGAGACTTTACTGGAAAGCATCCTTTGTGAAGTTATGAGTCAAAATAAAAAAAGTGTACAGCAGGCGCTAGGAAGCATTTTTAAGCGATAAAAGCTGCAAATGTGTGTAAAATTCCAACCAAAGCTTTGGGATTCAAACCACTGCCTGTAACTAGTATAAAGGGGAGAGTTTTACTCTAAAAAGCAAGAGACTTTACTGGGAAAGCATCCTTTGTGAAGTTATGAGTCAAAATAAAAAAAGTGTCCAGCAGGCGCTAGGGAAGCATTTTTAAGCATAAAAACTGCAAATGTGTGTAAAACTCCAACCAAAGCTTTGGGATTCAAACCACTGCCTGTAACTAGTATAAAGGGGAGAGTTTACTCTAAAAAGCAAGAGAATTTACTGGGAAAGCATCCTTTGTGAAGTTATGAGTCAAAATAAAAAAAGTGTACAGCAGGCGCTGGGAAGCATTTTTAAGCGATAAAAAGCTGCAAATGTGTGTAAAACTCCAACCAAAGCTTTGGGATTCAAACCACTGCCTGTAACTAGTATAAAGGGGAGAGTTCTACTCTAAAAAGCAAGAGACTTTACTGGGAAAGCATCCTTTGTGAAGTTATGAGTCAAAATAAAAAAAGTGTACAGCAGAGGGAGCTGGGAAGCATTTTTAAGCAATAAAAACTGCAAATGTGTGTAAAACTCCAACCAAAGCTTTGGGATTCAAACCACTGCCTGTAACTAGTATAAAGGGGAGAGTTTTACTCTAAAAAGCAAGAGAATTTACTGGGAAAGCATCCTTTGTGAAGTTATGAGTCAAAATAAAAAAGTGTACAGCAGGCGCTGGGAAGCATTTTTAAGCGATAAAAACTGCAAATGTGTGTAAAACTCCAACCAAAGCTTTGGGATTCAAACCACTGCCTGTAACTAGTATAAAGGGGAGAGTTTCTACTCTAAAAAGCAAGAGACTTTACTGGGAAAGCATCCTTTGTGAAGTTATGAGTTACAATAAAAAAAGTGTACAGCAGGCGCTGGGAAGCATTTTTAAGCAATAAAAACTGCAAATGTGTGTAAAACTCCAACCAAAGCTTTGGGATTCAAACCACTGCCTGTAACTAGTATAAAGGGGAGAGTTTTACTCTAAAAAGCAAGAGAATTTACTGGGAAAGCATCCTTTGTGAAGTTATGAGTCAAAATAAAAAAAGTGTACAGCAGGGAGCTGGGAAGCATTTTTAAGCGATAAAAACTGCAAATGTGTGTAAAACTCCAACCAAAGCTTTGGGATTCAAACCACTGCCTGTAACTAGTATAAAGGGGAGAGTTTTACTCTAAAAAGCAAGAGAATTTACTGGGAAAGCATCCTTTGTGAAGTTATGAGTCAAAATAAAAAAAGTGTACAGCAGGCGCTGGGAAGCATTTTTAAGCGATAAAAAGCTGCAAATGTGTGTAAAACTCCAACCAAAGCTTTGGGATTCAAACCACTGCCTGTAACTAGTATAAAGGGGAGAGTTTACTCTAAAAAGCAAGAGAATTTACTGGGAAAGCATCCTTTGTGAAGTTATGAGTCAAAATAAAAAAAGTGTACAGCAGGCGCTGGGAAGCATTTTTAAGCGATAAAAACTGCAAATGTGTGTAAAACTCCAACCAAAGCTTTGGGATTCAAACCACTGCCTGTAACTAGTATAAAGGGGAGAGTTTTACTCTAAAAAGCAAGAGACTTTACTGGGAAAGCATCCTTTGTGAAGTTATGAGTCAAAATAAAAAAAGTGTACAGCAGGCGCTGGGAAGCATTTTTAAGCAATAAAAACTGCAAATGTGTGTAAAACTCCAACCAAAGCTTTGGGATTCAAACCACTGCCTGTAACTAGTATAAAGGGGAGAGTTTTACTCTGAAAAAGCAAGAGAATTTACTGGGAAAGCATCCTTTGTGAAGTTATGAGTTACAAATAAAAAAAGTGTACAGCAGAGGGAGCTGGGAAGCATTTTTAAGCAATAAAAACTGCAAATGTGTGTAAAACTCCAACCAAAGCTTTGGGATTCAAACCACTGCCTGTAACTAGTATAAAGGGGAGAGTTCTACTCTAAAAAGCAAGAGACTTTACTGGGAAAGCATCCTTTGTGAAGTTATGAGTCAAAATAAAAAAAGTGTACAGCAGGCGCTGGGAAGCATTTTTAAGCAATAAAAACTGCAAATGTGTGTAAAACTCCAACCAAAGCTTTGGGATTCAAACCACTGCCTGTAACTAGTATAAAGGGGAGAGTTTTACTCTAAAAAGCAAGAGAATTTACTGGGAAAGCATCCTTTGTGAAGTTATGAGTCAAAATAAAAAAAGTGTACAGCAGGCGCTGGGAAGCATTTTTAAGCGATAAAAACTGCAAATGTGTGTAAAACTCCAACCAAAGCTTTGGGATTCAAACCACTGCCTGTAACTAGTATAAAGGGGAGAGTTTTACTCTAAAAAGCAAGAGACTTTACTGGGAAAGCATCCTTTGTGAAGTTATGAGTCAAAATAAAAAAGTGTACAGCAGGCGCTGGGAAGCATTTTTAAGCAATAAAAACTGCAAATGTGTGTAAAACTCCAACCAAAGCTTTGGGATTCAAACCACTGCCTGTAACTAGTATAAAGGGGAGAGTTTTACTCTAAAAAGCAAGAGAATTTACTGGGAAAGCATCCTTTGTGAAGTTATGAGTCAAAATAAAAAAAGTGTACAGCAGGCGCTGGGAAGCATTTTTAAGCGATAAAAACTGCAAATGTGTGTAAAACTCCAACCAAAGCTTTGGGATTCAAACCACTGCCTGTAACTAGTATAAAGGGGAGAGTTGTACTCTAAAAGCAAGAGACTTTACTGGGAAAGCATCCTTTGTGAAGTTATGAGTCAAAATAAAAAATGTGTACAGCAGGCGCTGGGAAGCATTTTTAAGCAATAAAAACTGCAAATGTGTGTAAAACTCCAACCAAAGCTTTGGGATTCAAACCACTGCCTGTAACTAGTATAAAGGGGAGAGTTTTACTCTAAAAAGCAAGAGAATTTACTGGGAAAGCATCCTTTGTGAAGTTATGAGTCAAAATAAAAAAAGTGTACAGCAGGCGCTGGGAAGCATTTTTAAGCAATAAAAACTGCAAATGTGTGTAAAACTCCAACCAAAGCTTTGGGATTCAAACCACTGCCTGTAACTAGTATAAAGGGGAGAGTTTTACTCTAAAAGCAAGAGAATTTACTGGGAAAGCATCCTTTGTGAAGTTATGAGTTACAATAAAAAAAGTGTACAGCAGGCGCTGGGAAGCATTTTTAAGCGATAAAAACTGCAAATGTGTGTAAAACTCCAACCAAAGCTTTGGGATTCAAACCACTGCCTGTAACTAGTATAAAGGGGAGAGTTTTACTCTAAAAAGCAAGAGAATTTACTGGGAAAGCATCCTTTGTGAAGTTATGAGTCAAAATAAAAAAAGTGTACAGCAGAGGCGCTGGGAAGCATTTTTAAGCAATAAAAACTGCAAATGTGTGTAAAACTCCAACCAAAGCTTTGGGATTCAAACCACTGCCTGTAACTAGTATAAAGGGGAGAGTTTTACTCTAAAAGCAAGAGAATTTACTTGGAAAGCATCCTTTGTGAAAGTTATGAGTCAAAATAAAAAAAGTGGTACAGCAGAGGGAGATGGGAAGCATTTTTAAGCAATAAAAACTGCAAATGTGTGTAAAACTCCAACCAAAGCTTTGGGATTCAAACAACTGTCTGTAACTAGTATAAAGTGGAGAGTTTTCCTCGAAAAAGCAAGAGAATTTACTGGGAAAGCATCCTTAGTGACGTTATGAGTTACAATAAAACAAAGTGTACAGCAGAGGGAGCTGGGAAGCATTTTTAAGCAATAAAAAACTGCAAATGTGAGTAAAACTCCAACCAAAGCTTTGGGATTCAAAACCACTGCCTGTAACTTGTATAACGGGGAGAGTTTATACTTGAAAAAACAAGAGACTTTACTGGGAAAGCATCCTTTGTGAAGTTGAGTTACAATAAAAAAAAGTGGACAGCAGAGGGAGATGGGAAGCATTTTTAATTCACTAAAAACTGCAAATGTGTGTAAAACTCCAACCAAAGCTTTGGGATTCAAACCACTGCATGTAACTAGTATAAAAGGGAGAGTTTTACTCTGAAATGCAAGAGAATTTACTTGGAAAGCATCCTTTGTGAAGTTATGAGTTACAATAAAAAAAGTGTACAGCATAAGCTGGGAAGCATTTTTAAGCAATAAAAACTGCAAATGTGTGTAAAACTCCAACCAAAGCTTTGGGATTCAAACCACTGCCTGCAACTAGTATAAAGGGGAGAGTTCTACTCTAAAAAGCAAGAGAATTTCCTGGGAAAGCATCCTTAGTGAAGTTATGAGTTACAAAAAAAAAAGTGTACAGCAGAGGGAGATGGGAAGCATTTTTAACCAATAAAAACTGCAAATGTGTGTAAAACTCCAACCAAAGCTTTGGGATTCAAACCACTGCCTGTAACAAGTATAAAGGGGATAGTTTTACTCTGAAATGCAAGAGAATTTACTTGGAAAGAATCCTTTGTGAAGTTATGAGTTACAATCAAAAAAGTGTACAGCAGGCGCTGGGAAGCATTTTAAAGCAATAAAAACTGCAAATGTGTGTAAAACTCCAACCAAAGCTTTGGGATTCAAACCACTGCCTGCAACTAAGCTAAAGGGGACAGTTTTACTCTAAAAAGCAAGAGAATTTACTGGAAAAGCATCCTTTGTGAAGTTAAGAGTCAAAATAAAAAAAGTGTACAGCAGGCGCTGGGAACCATTTTTAAGCGATAAAAGCTGCAAATGTGTGTAAAAGTACAACCAAAGCTTTGGTATTCAAAACCACTGCCTGTAACTAGTATAAAGGGGAGAGTTTTACTCGAAAAAGCAAGAGAATTTACTGGGAAAGCATGCTTTGTGAAGTTATGAGTTACAATAAAAAAAGTGTACAGCAGGCGCTGGGAAGCATTTTTAATCACTAAAAACTGCAAATGTGGGTAAAACTCTAACCAAAGCTTTGGGATTCAAACCACTGCCTGTGACTAGTATAAAGGGGAGGGTTTTACTCGAAAAAGCAAGAGAATTTACTGGGAAAGCATCCTTTGTGAAGTTATGAGTTTCATTAAAAAAAAGTGTACAGCAGGCGCTGGGAACCATTTTTAAGCGATAAAAGCTGCAAATGTGTGTAAAACTCCAACCAAAGCTTTGGGATTCAAACAACTGTCTGTAACTAGTATAAAGTGGAGAGTTTTACTCGAAAAAGCAAGAGAATTTACTGGGAAAGGATCCTTAGTGACGTTATGAGTTACAATAAAACAAAGTGTACAGCAGACGGAGCTGGGAAGCATTTTTAAGCAATAAAAACTGCAAATGTGTGTAAAACTCCAACCAAAGCTTTGGGATTCAAACCACTGCCTGTAACAAGTATAAAGGGGAGAGTTTTACTCTGAAATGCAAGAGAATTTACTGGAAAAGCATCCTTTGTGAAGTTATGAGTCAAAATAAAAAAAGTGTACAGCAGGCGCTGGGAACCATTTTTAAGCGATAAAAGCTGCAAATGTGTGTAAAAGTCCAACCAAAGCTTTGGTATTCAAAACCACTGCCTGTAACTTGTATAACGGGAGAGTTATACTTGAAAAAACAAGAGACTTTACTGGAAAGCATCCTTTGTGAAGTTATGAGTTCCAATAAAAAAAAGTGGACAGCAGAGGGAGATGGGAAGCATTTTTAATCACTAAAAACTGCAAATGTGTGTAAAACTCCAACCAAAGCTTTGGGATTCAAACCACTGCCTGTAACAAGTATAAAGGGGAGAGTTTTACTGTGAAATGCAAGAGAATTTACTGGAAAAGCATCCTTTGTGAAGTTATGAGTCAAAATAAAAAAAGTGTACAGCAGGCGCTGGGAACCATTTTTAAGCGATAAAAGCTGCAAATGTGTGTAAAACTCCAACCAAAGCTTTGGGATTCAAACCACTGCCTGGAACTAATCTAAAGGGGACAGTTTTACTCTAAAAAGCAAGAGAATTTACTGGGAAAGCATCCTTTGTGAAGTTATGAGTCAAAATAAAAAAAGTGTACAGCAGAGGGTGCTGGGAAGCATTTTTCAGCAATAAAAACTGCAAATGTGTGTAAAACTCCAACCAAAGCTTTGGGTTTCAAACCAGTGACTGTAACCAGTATAAAGGGGAGAGTTTTACTCGAAAAAGCAAGCGAATTTACTGGGAAAGCATCCTTTGTGACGTTATGAGTTACAATAAAAAAAGTGTACAGCAGGCGCTGGGAAGCATTTTTAATCACTAAAAACTGCAAATGTGTGTAAAACTCCAACCAAAGCTTTGGAATTCAAACCACTGCCTGCAACTAATCTAAAGGGGACAGTATTTCTCTAAAAAGCATGAGAATTTACTGGAAAAGCATCCTTTGTGAAGTTAAGAGTCAAAATAAAAAAAAGTGTACAGCAGGCGCTGGGAACCATTTTTAAGCGATAAAAGCTGCAAATGTGTGTAAAAGTCCAACCAAAGCTTTGGTATTCAAAACCACTGCCTGTAACTTGAATAACGGGGAGAGTTATACTTGAAAAAAACAAGAGACTTTACTGAGAAAGCATCCTTTGTGAAGTTATGAGTTACAATAAAAAAAGTGTACAGCAGGCGCTGGGAAGCATTTTCAAGCAATAAAAACTGCAAATGTGTGTAAAACTCCTTCCAAAGCTTTGGGATTCAAATCACTGCCTGTAACTAGTATAAAGGTGAGAGCGACACTCAAAAAAGCAAGAGACTTTACTTGGAAAGCATCATTTGCGAAGTTATGAGTTACAAAAAAAAAAAGGGTACAGCAGGCGCTGGGAAGCATTTTTTAAGCAATAAAAACTGCAAATGTGTGAAAAACACCAACCAAAGCTTTGGGATTCAAACCACTGCCTGTAACTAGTACAACGGGGAGAGTTCTACTCTAAAAAGCAAGAGACTTTATTGGGAAAGCATCCTTTGTGAAGTTATGAGTCAAAATATAAAAGGTGTACAGCAGGCGCTGGGAAGCATTTTTAAGCAATAAAAACAGCAAAGGTGTGAAAAACGCCAGCCAAAGCTTTGGGATTAAAACCACTGCCTGTAACTAGTATAAAGGGGAGAGTTCGACTCTCAAAAGCAAGTGAATTTACTGGGAAAGCATCCTTTGTGAAGTTATGAGTTACAATTAAAAAAAGTGCACAGCAGAGGGAGCTGGGAAGCATTTTTAAGCAATAAAAACTGCAATGTGTGTAAAACTCCAACCAAAGCTTTGGGATTCAAACCACTGCCTGTAACTAGTATAAAGGGGAGAGTTCGACTCTCAAAAGCAAGAGAATTTACTGGGAAAGCGTCCTTTTTGAAGTTGTAAGTCAAAAAAAAAGAAGTGTACAGCAGGCGTTGGCAAGCATTTTTCAGCGATAAAAGCTCCAAATGTGTGTAAAACTCCAACCAAAGCTTTGGGATTCAAACCACTGCCTGTAACTAGGATAAAGGGGAGAGTTTTACTCTAAAATGCAAGAGAATTTACATGGAAAGCATCCTTTGTGAAGCGATGAGTCAAAATCAAAAAAGTGTACAGCAGGGGCTGGGAAACATTTTTAAGCGATAAAAGCTGCAAATGTGTGTAAAACTCCAAATAAACTTTGGGATTCAAATGACTGCCTTTAACGAGTATAAAGGGGAGAGTTCGACTCTCAAAAGCAAGAGAATTTACTGGGAAAGCATCCTTTGTGAAGTTATGAGTTACAATTAAAAAAAGTGCACAGCAGAGGGAGCTGGGAAGCATTTTTAAGCAATAAAAACTGCAAATGTGTGTAAAACTCCAACCAAAGCTTTGAGAGTCAAACCACTGCCTGTAACTAGTATAAAGGGGAGAGTTCTACTCTAAAAAGCAAGAGAATTTACTGGGAAAGCATCCTCTGTGAAGGTATGAGTGATAAAAAAAAGTGTACAGCAGAGGGAGCTGGGAAGCATTTTTAAGCAATAAAAACTGCAAATGTGTGTAAAACTCCAACCAAAGCTTTGGGATTCAAACCACTGCCTGTAACAAGTATAAAGGGGAGAGTTTTACTCTGAAATGGAAGAGAATTTACTGGAAAAGCATCCTTTGTGAATTTATGAGTCAAAATAAAAAAAGTGTACAGCAGAGGGAGCTGGGAAGCATTTTTAAGCAATAAAAACTGCAAATGTGTGTAAAACTCCAACCAAAGCTTTGGGATTCAAACCACTGCCTGTAACAAGTATAAAGGGGAGAGTTTTACTCTGAAATGGAAGAGAATTTACTGGAAAAGCATCCTTTGTGAAGTTATGAGTCAAAATAAAAAAAGTGTACAGCAGGCGCTGGGAACCATTTTTAAGCGATAAAAGCTGCAAATGTGTGTAAAAGTCCAACCAAAGCTTTGGTATTCAAAACCACTGCCTGTAACTTGTATGACGGAAGAGTTATACTTGAAAAAACAAGAGACTTTACTGGGAAAGCATCCTTTGTGAAGTTATGAGTTTCAATAAAAAAAAGTGGACAGCAGAGGGAGATGGGAAGCATTTTTAATCACTAAAAACTGCAAATGTGTGTAAAACTCCAACCAAAGCTTTGGGATTCAAACCACTGCCTGTAACAAGTATAAAGGGGAGAGTTTTACTCTGAAATGCAAGAGAATTTACAGGAAAAGCATCCTTTGTGAAGTTATGAGTCAAAATAAAAAAAGTGTACAGCAGGCGCTGGGAACCATTTTTAAGCGATAAAAGCTGCAAATGTGTGTAAAACTCCAACCAAAGCTTTGGGATTCAAACCACTGCCTGCAACTAATCTAAAGGGGACAGTTTTACTCTAAAAAGCAAGAGAATTTACTGGGAAAGCATCCTTTGTGAAGTTATGAGTTTCATTAAAAAAAGTGTACAGCAGGCGCTGGGAAGCATTTTTAATCACTAAAAACTGCAAATGTGTGTAAAACTCCAACCAAAGCTTTGGAATTCAAACCACTGCCTGCAACTAATCTAAAGGGGACAGTATTACTCTAAAAAGCAAGAGAATGTACTGGAAAAGCATCCTTTGTGAAGTTAATAGTCAAAATAAAAAAAGTGTACAGCAGGCGCTGGGAACCATTTTTAAGCGATAAAAGCTGCAAATGTGTGTAAAAGTCCAACCAAAGCTTTGGTATTCAAAACCACTGCCTGTAACTTGAATAACAGGGAGAGTTATACTTGAAAAAACAAGAGATTTTACTGAGAAAGCATCCTTTGTGAAGTTATGAGTTACAATAAAAAAAGTGTACAGCAGGCGCTGGGAAGCATTTTCAAGCAATAAAAACTGCAAATGTGTGTAAAACTCCAACCAAAGCTTTGGGATTCAAACCACTGCCTGCAACTAGTATAAAGGGGAGAGTTCAACTCTGAAATGCAAGAGAATTTACTTGGAAAGCATCCTTTGTGAAGTTATGAGTCAAAATAAAAAAAAGTGTACAGCAGAGGGAGCTGGGAAGCATTTTTAAGCAATAAAAACTGCAAATGTGTGTAAAACTCCAACCAAAGCTTTGGGATTCAAACAACTGTCTGTAACTAGTATAAAGTGGAGAGTTTTACTCGAAAAAGCAAGAGAATTTACTGGGAAAGCATCCTTAGTGACGTTATGAGTTACAATAAAACAAAGTGTACAGCAGACGGAGCTGGGAAGCATTTTTAAGCAATAAAAACTGCAAATGTGTGTAAAACTCCAACCAAAGCTTTGGGATTCAAACCACTGCCTGTAACAAGTATAAAGGGGAGAGTTTTACTCTGAAATGGAAGAGAATTTACTGGAAAAGCATCCTTTGTGAAGTTATGAGTCAAAATAAAAAAAGTGTACAGCAGGCGCTGGGAACCATTTTTAAGCGATAAAAGCTGCAAATGTGTGTAAAAGTCCAACCAAAGCTTTGGTATTCAAAACCACTGCCTGTAACTTGTATGACGGGAGAGTTATACTTGAAAAAACAAGAGACTTTACTGGGAAAGCATCCTTTGTGAAGTTATGAGTCAAAATAAAAAAAGTGTACAGCAGGCGCTGGGAACCATTTTTAAGCGATAAAAGCTGCAAATGAGTGTAAAACTCCAACCAAAGCTTTGGGATTCAAACCACTGCCTGCAACTAATCTAAAGGGGACAGTTTTACTCTAAAAAGCAAGAGAATTTACTGGGAAAGCATCCTTTGTGAAGTTATGAGTCAAAATAAAAAAAGTGTACAGCAGAGGGTGCTGGGAAGCATTTTTCAGCAATAAAAACTGCAAATGTGTGTAAAACTCCAACCAAAGCTTTGGGATTCAAACCAGTGACTGTAACCAGTATAAAGGGGAGAGTTTTACTCGAAAAAGCAAGCGAATTTACTGGGAAAGCATCCTTTGTGACGTTATGAGTTACAATAAAAAAAGTGTACAGCAGGCGCTGGGAAGCATTTTTAATCACTAAAAACTGCAAATGTGTGTAAAACTCCAACCAAAGCTTTGGAATTCAAACCACTGCCTGCAACTAATCTAAAGGGGACAGTATTTCTCTAAAAAGCATGAGAATTTACTAGAAAAGCATCCTTTGTGAAGTTATGAGTTACAATATATAAAGTGTACAGCAGGCGCTGGGAAGCATTTTTAATCACTAAAAACTGCAAATGTGTGTAAAACTCCAACCAAAGCTTTGGAATTCAAACCACTGCCTGCAACTAATCTAAAGGGGACAGTTTTACTATAAAAAGCAAGAGAATTTACTGGAAAAGCATCCTTTGTGAAGTTAAGAGTCAAAATAAAAAAAGTGTACTGCAGGCGCTGGGAATCATTTTTAAGCGATAAAAGCTGCAAATGTGTGTAAAAGTCCAACCAAAGCTTTGGTATTCAAAACCACTGCCTGTAACTAGTATAAAGGGGAGAGTTTTACTCGAAATAGCAAGAGAATTTACTGGGAAAGCATCCTTTTTGAAGTTATGAGTTACAATAAAAAAAGTGTACAGCAGGCGCTGGGAAGCATTTTTAATAACTAAAAACTGCAAATGTCTGTAAAACTCCAACCAAAGCTTTGGGATTCAAACCACTGCCTGTAACTAGTATAAAGGAGAGAGTTTTACTCGAAAAAGCAAGATAATTTACTGGGAAAGCATCCTTTGTGAAGTTATGAGTTACAATAAAAAAAGTGTACAGCAGGCGCTGGGAAGCATTTTCAAGCAATAAAAACTGCAAATGTGTGTAAAACTCCAACCAAAGCTTTGGGATTCAAACCACTGCCTGCAACTAGTATAAAGGGGAGAGTTCAACTCTGAAATGCAAGAGAATTTACTTGGAAAGCATCCTTTGTGAAGTTATGAGTCAAAATAAAAAAAGTGTACAGCAGAGGGAGATGGGAAGCATTTTTAAGCAATAAAAACTGCAAATGTGTGTAAAACTCCAACCAAAGCTTTGGGATTCAAACAACTGTCTGTAACTAGTATAAAGTGGAGAGTTTTCCTCGAAAAAGCAAGAGAATTTACTGGGAAAGCATCCTTAGTGACGTTATGAGTTACAATAAAACAAAGTGTACAGCAGAGGGAGCTGGGAAGCATTTTTAAGCAATAAAAACTGCAAATGTGTGTAAAACTCCAACCAAAGCTTTGGGATTCAAACCACTGCCTGCAACTAGTATAAAGGGGAGAGTTCTACTCTAAAAAGCAAGAGAATTTCCTGGGAAAGCATCCTTAGTGAAGTTATGAGTTACAAAAAAAAAAGTGTACAGCAGAGGGAGATGGGAAGCATTTTTAACCAATAAAAACTGCAAATGTGTGTAAAACTCCAACCAAAGCTTTGGGATTCAAACCACTGCCTGCAACTAATCTAAAGGGGACAGTTTTACTCTAAAAAGCAAGAGAATTTACTGGAAAAGCATCCTTTGTGAAGTTAAGAGTCAAAATAAAAAAAGTGTACAGCAGGCGCTGGGAACCATTTTTAAGCGATAAAAGCTGCAAATGTGTGTAAAAGTACAACCAAAGCTTTGGTATTCAAAACCACTGCCTGTAACTAGTATAAAGGGGAGAGTTTTACTCGAAAAAGCAAGAGAATTTACTGGGAAAGCATGCTTTGTGAAGTTATGAGTTACAATAAAAAAAGTGTACAGCAGGCGCTGGGAAGCATTTTTAATCACTAAAAACTGCAAATGTGGGTAAAACTCCAACCAAAGCTTTGGGATTCAAACCACTGCCTGTGACTAGTATAAAGGAGAGGGTTTTACTCGAAAAAGCAAGAGAATTTACTGGGAAAGCATCCTTTGTGAAGTTATGAGTTTCATTAAAAAAAGTGTACAGCAGGCGCTGGGAAGCATTTTTAATCACTAAAAACTGCAAATGTGTGTAAAACTCCAACCAAAGCTTTGGAATTCAAACCACTGCCTGCAACTAATCTAAAGGGGACAGTATTACTCTAAAAAGCAAGAGAATTTACTGGAAAAGCATCCTTTGTGAAGTTAAGAGTCAAAATAAAAAAAGTGTACAGCAGGCGCTGGGAACCATTTTTAAGCGATAAAAGCTGCAAATGTGTGTAAAACTCCAACCAAAGCTTTGGGATTCAAACAACTGTCTGTAACTAGTATAAAGTGGAGAGTTTTACTCGAAAAAGCAAGAGAATTTACTGGGAAAGCATCCTTAGTGACATTATGAGTTACAATAAAACAAAGTGTACAGCAGACGGAGCTGGGAAGCATTTTTAAGCAATAAAAACTGCAAATGTGTGTAAAACTCCAACCAAAGCTTTGGGATTCAAACCACTGCCTGTAACAAGTATAAAGGGGAGAGTTTTACTCGAAAAAGCAAGCGAATTTACTGGGAAAGCATCCTTTGTGACGTTATGAGTTACAATAAAAAAAGTGTACAGCAGGCGCTGGGAAGCATTTTTAATCACTAAAAACTGCAAATGTGTGTAAAACTCCAACCAAAGCTTTGGTATTCAAAACCACTGCCTGTAACTTGTATAACGGGAGAGTTATACTTGAAAAAACAAGAGACTTTACTGGGAAAGCATCCTTTGTGAAGTTATGAGTTCCAATAAAAAAAAGTGGACAGCAGAGGGAGATGGGAAGCATTTTTAATCACTAAAAACTGCAAATGTGTGTAAAACTCCAACCAAAGCTTTGGGATTCAAACCACTGCCTGTAACAAGTATAAAGGGGAGAGTTTTACTGTGAAATGCAAGAGAATTTACTGGAAAAGCATCCTTTGTGAAGTTATGAGTCAAAATAAAAAAAGTGTACAGCAGGCGCTGGGAACCATTTTTAAGCGATAAAAGCTGCAAATGTGTGTAAAACTCCAACCAAAGCTTTGGGATTCAAACCACTGCCTGCAACTAATCTAAAGGGGACAGTTTTACTCTAAAAAGCAAGAGAATTTACTGGGAAAGCATCCTTTGTGAAGTTATGAGTCAAAATAAAAAAAGTGTACAGCAGGCGCTGGGAACCATTTTTAAGCGATAAAAGGTGCAAATGTGTGTAAAAGTCCAACCAAAGCTTTGGTATTCAAAACCACTGCCTGTAACTTGTATAACGGGAGAGTTATACTTGAAAAAACAAGAGACTTTACTGGGAAAGCATCCTTTGTGAAGTTATGAGTTCCAATAAAAAAAAGTGGACAGCAGAGGGAGATGGGAAGCATTTTTAATCACTAAAAACTGCAAATGTGTGTAAAACTCCAACCAAAGCTTTGGGATTCAAACCACTGCCTGTAACAAGTATAAAGGGGAGAGTTTTACTGTGAAATGCAAGAGAATTTACTGGAAAAGCATCCTTTGTGAAGTTATGAGTCAAAATAAAAAAAGTGTACAGCAGGCGCTGGGAACCATTTTTAAGCGATAAAAGCTGCAAATGTGTGTAAAACTCCAACCAAAGCTTTGGGATTCAAACCACTGCCTGCAACTAATCTAAAGGGGACAGTTTTACTCTAAAAAGCAAGAGAATTTACTGGGAAAGCATCCTTTGTGAAGTTATGAGTCAAAATAAAAAAAGTGTACAGCAGAGGGTGCTGGGAAGCATTTTTCAGCAATAAAAACTGCTAATGTGTGTAAAACTCCAACCAAAGCTTTGGGATTCAAACCAGTGACTGTAACCAGTATAAAGGGGAGAGTTTTACTCGAAAAAGCAAGCGAATTTACTGGGAAAGCATCCTTTGTGACGTTATGAGTTACAATAAAAAAAGTGTACAGCAGGCGCTGGGAAGCATTTTTAATCACTAAAAACTGCAAATGTGTGTAAAACTCCAACCAAAGCTTTGGAATTCAAACCACTGCCTGCAACTAATCTAAAGGGGACAGTATTTCTCTAAAAAGCATGAGAATTTACTGGAAAAGCATCCTTTGTGAAGTTAAGAGTCAAAATAAAAAAAGTGTACAGCAGGCGCTGGGAACCATTTTTAAGCGATAAAAGCTGCAAATGTGTGTAAAAGTCCAACCAAAGCTTTGGTATTCAAAACCACTGCCTGTAACTTGAATAACGGGGAGAGTTATACTTGAAAAAACAAGAGACTTTACTGAGAAAGCATCCTTTGTGAAGTTATGAGTTACAATAAAAAAAGTGTACAGCAGGCGCTGGGAAGCATTTTCAAGCAATAAAAACTGCAAATGTGTGTAAAACTCCTTCCAAAGCTTTGGGATTCAAATCACTGCCTGTAACTAGTATAAAGGTGAGAGCGACACTCAAAAAAGCAAGAGACTTTACTTGGAAAGCATCATTTGCGAAGTTATGAGTTACAAAAAAAAAAAGGGTACAGCAGGCGCTGGGAAGCATTTTTAAGCAATAAAAACTGCAAATGTGTGAAAAACACCAACCAAAGCTTTGGGATTCAAACCACTGCCTGTAACTAGTACAAAGGGGAGAGTTCTACTCTAAAAAGCAAGAGACTTTATTGGGAAAGCATCCTTTGTGAAGTTATGAGTCAAAATATAAAAGGTGTACAGCAGGCGCTGGGAAGCATTTTTAAGCAATAAAAACAGCAAAGGTGTGAAAAACGCCAGCCAAAGCTTTGGGATTAAAACCACTGCCTGTAACTAGTATAAAGGGGAGAGTTCGACTCTCAAAAGCAAGAGAATTTACTGGGAAAGCGTCCTTTTTGAAGTTGTAAGTCAAAAAAAAAGAAGTGTACAGCAGGCGTTGGCAAGCATTTTTCAGCGATAAAAGCTCCAAATGTGTGTAAAACTCCAACCAAAGCTTTGGGATTCAAACCACTGCCTGTAACCAGTATAAATGTCAAAGTTATACTCTAAAAAGCAAGAGACTTTACTGGGAAAGCATCCTTTGTGAAGTTAAGAGTTACAATAAAAAAAAGTGTACAGCAGGCGCTGGGAAGCATTTTTAAGCGATAAAAGCTGCAAATGTGTGTAAAACTCCAAATAAACTTTGGGATTCAAATGACTGCCTTTAACGAGTATAAAGGGGAGAGTTCTACTCTAAAAAGCAAGAGACTTTACTGGGAAAGCAAACTTTGTGAAGTTCTGAGTGAAAATAAAAAAAGTGTACAGCAGGCGCTGGGAAGCATTTTTCAGCGATAAAAACTGCAAATGTGTGTAAAACTCCAATCAAAGCTTTGGGATTCAAACCACTGGCTGTAACTTGTATAAAGGGAAGAGTTCTACTCCAAAAAGCAAGAGACTTTATTCGGAAAGCATCCTTTATGAAGTTATGAGTGAAAAGAAAAAAAGTGTACAGCAGGTGCTGGGAAGCATTTTTAAGCAATAAAAACAGCAAATGTGTGTAAAATCTAACCAAAGCTTTGGGATTCAAACCACTGCCTGTAACTCGTATAAAGGGGAGAGTTTTACTCTGAAATGCAAGAGAATTTACTTGGAAAGCATCCTTTGTGAAGTTATGAGTGAAAATAAAAAAATTGTACAGCAGAGGGAGCTGGGAAACATTTTTAAGCGATAAAAGCTGCAAATGTGTGTAAAACTCCAACCAAAGCTTTGGGATTCAAACCACTGCCTCTAACTCGTACAAAGGGGAGAATTTTACTCTGAAATGCAAGAGAATTAACTGGGACAGCATCCTTTGTGAAGTTATGAGTTACAATAAAAAAAGTGTACATTCGAGGGATCTGGGAAGTATTTTTCAGCAATAAAAACTGCAAATGTGTGTAAAACTCCAACCAAAGCTTTAGGATTCAAACCACTGCCTGTAACTCGTATAAAGGGGAGAGTTCTACTCCAAAAAGCAAGAGACTTTACTCGGAAAGCATCCTTTGTGAAGTTATGAGTGACAATAAAAACATTGTACAGCAGAGGGAGCTGGGAAGCATTTTTAAGCGATAAAAACTGCAAATGTGTGTAAAACCCCAACCAAAGCTTTGGGATTCAAACCACTGCGTCTAACGAGAGTACAGGGGAGAGTTTTACTCTGAAATGCAAGAGAATTTACTTGGAAAGCATCCTTTGTGAAGTTATGAGTCAAAATAAAAAAAGTGTACAGCAGGCGCTGGGAAGCATTTTTAAGCGATAAAAGATGCAAATGTGTGAAAAACTCCAACCAAAGCTTTGGGATTCAAACCACTGCCTCTAACCAGTGTACAGGGGAGAGTTTTACTCTGAAATGCAAGAGAATTTACTTGGAAAGCATCCTTTGCGAAGTTATGAGTCAAAATAAAAAAAGTGTACAGCAGGCGCTGGGAAGCATTTTTAAGCGATAAAAGCTGCAAATGTGTGTAAAAGTCCAACCAAAGCTTTGGGATTCAAACCACTGCCTGTAACTAGTATAAAGGGGAGAGTTTTACTCTAAAATGCAAGAGAATTTACTTGGAAAGCATCCTTTGTGAAGTTATGAGTCAAAATAAAAAATGTGTCCAGCAGGCGCTGGGAAGCATTTTTAAGCAATAAAAACAGCAAATGTGTGTAAAACTCCAACCAAATCTTTGGGATTCAAACCACTGCCTGTAACAAGTATAAAGGGGAGAATTTCACTCTTAAAAGCAAAATAATTTACTGGGAAAGCATCCTTTGTGAATTTATGAGTCAAAATAAAAAAACTGTACAGCAGAGGGAGCTGGGAAGCAGTTTTAAGCAATAAAAACTGCAAATGTATGTAAAACTCCAACCAAAGCTTTGGGATTCAAACCACTGCCTGTAACTAGTATAAAGGGGAGAATTCTACTCTAAAAAGCAAGAGACTTTACTGGGAAAGCATCCTTTGTGAAGGTATGAGTTACAATAAAAAAAGTGTACAGCAGAGGGAGCTGGGAAGTATTTTTCAGCAATAAAAATTGCAAATGTGTGTAAAACTCCAAACAAAGCTGTGGGATTCAAACCACTGCCTGTAACTAGTATAAGGGGGAGAGTTTTACTCTAAAAAGCAAGAGAATTTACTTGGAAAGCATCCTTTGTGAAGTTATGAGTCAAAATAAAAAATGTGTACAGCAGGCGCTGGGAAGCATTTTTAAGCAATAAAAACTGCAAAAGTGTGTAAAACTCCAACCAAAGCTTTGGGATTCAAACCACTGCCTGTAACTAGTATAAAGGGGAGAATTTGATTCTAAAAATCAAGAGACTTTACTGGGAAAGCATCCTTTGTGAAGTTATGAGTGAAAATAAAAAAAGTGTACAGAGGCGCTGGGAAGCATTTTCAAGCAATAAAAACAGCAAATGTGTGCAAAACTCCAACCAAAGCTTTAGGATTCAAACCACTGCCTTTAACGAGTATAAATGAGAGAGTTCTAATCTAAAAAGCAAGATAATTTACTGTGAAAGCATCCTTTGTGAAGTTATGAGTCAAAATAAAAAAAAGTGTACAGCAGAGGGAGCTGGGAAGCATTTTTAAGCAATAAAAACTGCAAATGTGTGTAAAACTCCAACCAAAGCTTTGGGATTCAAAACACTGCCTGTATCTTGTATAAAGGGGAGAGTTTTACTCTAAAAAGCAAGAAAATTTTCTGGGAAAGCATCCTTTTTGAAGTTATGAGTCAAAATAGAAAACGTGTACAGCAGGCGCTGGGAAGCGTTTTTAAGCAATAAAAAACTGCAAATGTGTGTAAAACTCCAACCAAAGCTTTTGGATGCAAAAAACTACCTGTAACTAGTATAAAGGGCAGAGTTCTACTCTAAATAGCCAGATATTTTAGTGGGAAAGCTTCCTTTTTGAAGTTATGAGTCAAAATAGAAAACGTGTACAGCAGGCGCTGGGAAGCGTTTTTAAGCAATAAAAAACTGCAAATGTGTGTAAAACTCCAACCAAAGCTTTGGGATTCAAACCACTGCCTCTAACTAGTGTACAGGGGAGAGCTTTACTCTTAAATGGAAGAGAATTTACTTGGAAAGCATCCTTTGTGAAGTTATGAGTTACAAATAAAAACAAGTGTTCAGCAGTCGCTGGGAAGCATTTTTAAGCGATAAAAACTGCAAATGTGTGTCAAACTCCTACCAAAGCTTTGGGATTCAAATCACTGCCTGTAACTAGTATAAAGGTGAGAGCGATACTCAAAAAAGCAAATTAATTTACTGGGAAAGCATCCTTTGTGAAGTTATGAGTCAAAATTAAAAAAGTGTACAGTAAGCGCTGGGAAGCATTTTCAAGCAATAAAAACTGTAGATGTGTGTAAAACTCCAACCAAAGATTTCGGATTCAAACCACTGCCTGTGACTCGTATAAAGGGGAGAGTTCTATTCTAAAAAGCAAGAGACTTTCCTGGGAAAGCATCCTTTTTGAAGTTATGAGTCAAAATAAAAAAGAGTGTACAGCAGGCGCTGGGAAGCATTTTTAAGCGATAAAAGCCGCAAATGTGTGTAAAAATCCAACCAAAGCTGTGGGATTTAAAACTACTGCCTGTAAGTAGTATCAAGGGGAGAGTTCTCCTCTAAAAAGCAAAAGAATTTACTGTGAAAGCATCCTTTGTGAAGGTATGTGTCAAAATCAAAAAAGTGTACAGCAGGCGCTGGGAACCATTTTTAAGCGATAAAAGCTGCAAATGTGTGTAAAAGTCCAACCAAAGCTTTGGTATTCAAAACCACTGCCTGTAACTTGTATAACGGGGAGAGTTATACTTGAAAAAACAAGAGACGTTACTGGGAAAGCATCCTTTGTGAAGTTATGAGTTACAATAAAAAAAAGTGGACAGCAAAGGGAGAATAAAAACTGCAAATGTGTGTAAAACTCCAACCAAAGCTTTTGGATTCAAACCACTGCCTGTAACAAGTATAAAGGGGAGAGTTTTACTCTGAAATGCAAGAGAATTTACTTGGAAAGCATCCTTTGTGAAGTTATGAGTTACAATAAAAAAAGTGTACAGCAGGCGCTGGGAAGCATTTTCAAGCAATAAAAACTGCAAATGTGTGTAAAACTCCAACCAAAGCTTTGGGATTACAACCACTGCCTGTAACTAGTATAAAGGGGAGAGTTTTACTCGAAAAAGAAAGAGAATTTACTGGGAAAGCATCCTTAGTGAAGTTATGAGTTACAATTAAAAAAAGTGTACAGCAGAGGGAGCTGGGAAGCATTTGTAAGCAATAAAAACTGCAAATGTGTGTAAAACTCCAACCAAAGCTTTGGGATTCAAACCACTGCCTGTAACTAGTATAAAGGGGAGAGTTTTACTCGAAAAAGCAAGCGAATTTACAGGGAAAGCATCCTTTGTGAAGTTATGAGTCAAAATATAAAAGTGTACAGCAGGCGCTGGGAACCATTTTTAAGCGATAAAAGCTGCAAATGTGTGTAAAAGTCCAACCAAAGCATTGGTATTCAAAACCACTGCCTGTAACTTGTATAACGGGGAGAGTTATACTTGAAAAAACAAGAGACTTTATTGGGAAAGCAGCCTTTTATTAAGTTATGAGTTACAATAAAAAAAAGTGAACAGCAGAGGGAGATGGGAAGCATTTTTAATCACTAAAAACTGCAAATGTGTGTAAAACTCCAACCAAAGCTTTGGGATTCAAACCACTGCCTGTAACTAGTATAAAGGGGAGAGTTTTACTCGAAAAAGCAAGAGAATTTACTGGGAAAGCATCCTTTGTGAAGTTATGAGTTACAATAAAAAAAAAGTGGACAGCAGAGGGAGCTGGGAAGCATTTTTAATCACTACAAACTGCAAATGTGTGTAAAACTCCAACCAAAGCTTTGGGATTCAACCCACTGCCTGTAACAAGTATAAAGGGGAGAGTTTTACTCGAAAAAGCAAGAGAATTTACTGGGAAACCATCCTTTGTGAAGTTATAAGTTACAATAAAAAAAGTGGACAGCAGGCGCTGGGAAGCATTTTTAAGCGATAAAAGCTGCAAATGTGTGTAAAAGTCCAACCAAAGCTTTGGTATTCAAAACCACTGCCTGTAACTTGTATAACGGGAGAGTTATACTTGAAAAAACAAGAGACTTTACTGGGAAAGCATCCTTTGTGAAGTTATGAGTTACAATAAAAAAAAGTGGACAGCAGAGGGAGATGGGAAGCATTTTTAATCACTAAAAACTGCAAATGTGTGTAAAACTCCAACCAAAGCTTTGGGATTCAAACCACTGCCTGTAACTAGTATAAAGGGGAGAGTTTTACTCTGAAATGCAAGAGAATTTACTTGGAAAGCATCCTTTGTGAAGTTATGAGTTACAGTAAAAAAAGTGTACAGCAGGCGCTGGGAAGCATTTTCAAGCAATAAAAACTGCAAATATGTGTAAAACTCCAACCAAAGCTTTGGGATTCAAACCACTGCCTGCAACTAATCTAAAGGGGACAGTTTTACTCTAAAAAGCAAGAGAATTTACTGGGAAAGCATCCTTTGTAAAGTTATGAGTCAAAATAAAAAAAGTGTACAGCAGAGGGTGCTGGGAAGCATTTTTCAGCAATAAAAACTGCAAATGTGTGGAAAACTCCAACCAAAGCTTTGGGATTCAAACCACTTTCAGTAACTGGTACAAAGGTGAGAGTTCTACTCTAAAAAGCAAGAGAATTTACTGGGAAAGCATCCTTTGTGAAGTTATGAGTTACAATAAAAAAACGTGTACAGCAGAGGGAGCTGTTAAGCATTTTTAAGCAATAAAAACTGCAAATGTGTGTAAAACTCCAACCAAAGCTTTGGGATTCAAAACACTGCCAGTATCTTGTATAAAGGGGAGAGTTTTACTCTAAAAAGCAAGAAAATTTTCTGGGAAAGCATCCTTTTTGAAGTTATGAGTCAAAATAGAAAACGTGTACAGCAGGCGCTGGGAAGCGTTTTTAAGCAATAAAAAACTGCAAATGTGTGTAAAACTCCAACCAAAGCTTTTGGATGCAAAAAACTGCCTGTAACTAGTATAAAGGGCAGAGTTCTACTCTAAATAGCCAGAGATTTTAGTGGGAAAGCTTCCTTTTTGAAGTTATGAGTCAAAATAGAAAAAGTGTTCAGCAGTCGCTGGGAAGCATTTTTAAGCGATAAAAGCTGCAAATGTGTGTAAAACTCCAACCAAAGCTTTGGGATTCAAACCACTGCCTGTAACTAGTATAAAGGTGAGAGCGATACTCAAAAAAGCAAGAGACTTTACTGGGAAAGCATCCTTTTTGAAGTTATGAGTCAAAATAAAAAAAGTGTACAGAAGGCGCTGGGAAGCATTTTTAAGCGATAAAAGCTGCAAATGTGTGTAAAACTCCAACCAAAGCTTTGGGATTCAAACCACTGCCTCTAACTAGTATACAGTGGAGAGCTTTACTCTTAATTGGAAGAGAATTTACTTGGAAAGCATCCTTTGTGAAGTTATGAGTTACAAATAAAAAAAAGTGTTCAGCAGTCGCTGGGAAGCATTTTTAAGCGATAAAAACTGCAAATGTGTGTCAAACTCCTACCAAAGCTTTGGGATTCAAATCACTGCCTGTAACTAGTATAAAGGTGAGAGCGATACACAAAAAAGCAAGAGACTTTACTGGGAAAGCATCCTTTGTGAAGTTATGAGTTACAATAAAAAAAAAGTGTCCAGCAGGCGCTGGGAAGCATTTTTAAGCGATAAAAGCTGCAAATGTGTGTAAAACTCCAACCAAAGCTTTGTAATTCAAACCACTGCATGTAACTTGTATAAAGGGGAGACCTCAACTCTAAAAAGCAAGAGAATTTACTGGGAAAGCATCCTTTGTGAAGTTATGAGTCAAAATAAAAAAAGTGGACAGCAGAGGGAGCTGGGAAGCATTTTGAAGCAATAAAAACTGCAAATGTGTGTAAAACTCCAACCAAAGCTTTGGGATTCAAAACACTGCCTGTAACTTGTATAAAGGGGAGAGTTTTACTCTAAAAAGCAAGAGAATTTTCTGGGAAAGCATCCTTTTTGAAGTTATGAGTCAAAATAGAAAACGTGTACAGCAGGCGCTGGGAAGCGTTTTTAAGCAATAAAAAACTGCAAATGTGTGTAAAACTCCAACCAAAGCTTTGGGATTCAAACCACTGCCTCTAACTAGTGTACAGGGGAGAGCTTTACTCTTAAATGGAAGAGAATTTACTTGGAAAGCATCCTTTGTGAAGTTATGAGTTACAAATAAAAAAAAGTGTTCAGCAGTCGCTGGGAAGCATTTTTAAGCGATAAAAACTGCAAATGTGTGTCAAACTCCTACCAAAGCTTTGGGATTCAAATCACTGCCTGTAACTAGTATAAAGGTGAGAGCGATACTCAAAAAAGCAAGAGACTTTACTGGGAAAGCATCCTTTGTGAAGTTATGAGTTACAATAAAAAAAAGTGGACAGCAGAGGGAGCTGGGAAGCATTTTTAATCACTACAAACTGCAAATGTGTGTAGAACTCCAACCAAAGCTTTGGTATTCAAAACCACTGCCTGTAACTTGTATAACGGGGAGAGTTATACTCTAAAAAGCAAGAGACTTTACTGGGAAAGAAACCTTGGTGAAGTTATGAGTCAAAAGAAAAAATGTGTACAGCAGGCGCTGGGAAGCATTTTTAAGCAATAAAAAAAGGAAAAGTGTGTAAAACTCCAACCAAAGCTTTGGGATTCAAACCACTGCCTGTAACTTGTATAAAGGTCAGAGTTATACTATAAAAAGCAAGAGAATTTACTGGGCAAGCATCCTTTTTGAAGTTATGAGTTACAATAAAAAAAGTGTACAGCAGGCGCTGGGAAGCAGTTTGAAGCGATACAAACTGCAAATGTGTGTAAAACTCCAACCAAAGCTTTGGGATGCAAACCACTGCCTGTCACTAGTATAAAGGGGAGAGTTCTACTGTAAAAAGCAAGAGAATTTATTGGGAAAGCATCCTTTGTGAAGTTATGAGTTACAATAAAAAAAGTGTACAGCAGGCGCTGGGAAGCAGTTTGAAGCGATAAAAACACCAAATGTGTGTAAAACTCCAACCAAATCTTTGGGATTCAAACCACTGCCTGTAACTAGGATAAAGGGGATAGTTTTACTCAAAAAAGCAAAATAATTTACTGGGAAAGCATCC
This sequence comes from Phycodurus eques, assembly GCF_024500275.1. NCBI lineage: Eukaryota > Metazoa > Chordata > Actinopteri > Syngnathiformes > Syngnathidae > Phycodurus > Phycodurus eques. The sequence continues at coordinate 46,207 of NW_026904109.1, read as the reverse complement.
TTTGTGAAGTTATGAGTCAAAATAAAAAAAGTGTACAGCAAGCGCTGGGAAGCATTTTCAAGCAATAAAAACTGTAGATGTGTGTAAAACTCCAACCAAAGATTTCGGATTCAAACCACTGCCTGTGACTCGTATAAAGGGGAGAGTTCTATTCTAAAAAGCAAGAGACTTTCCTGGGAAAGCATCCTTTTTGAAGTTATGAGTCAAAATAAAAAAGAGTGTACAGCAGGCGCTGGGAAGCATTTTTAAGCGATAAAAGCCGCAAATGTGTGTAAAAATCCAACCAAAGCTGTGGGATTTAAAACTACTGCCTCTAACTAGTATAAAGGGGAGAATTTTACTCTGAAATGCAAGAGAATTTCCTTGGGAAGCATCCTTTCTGAAGTTATGAGTTACAATAAAAAAAGTGTACAGCAGAGGAAGCTGGGAAGCATTTTTAAGCGATAAAAACTGCAAATGTGTGTAAAACTCCAACCAAAGCTTTGGGTTTCAAACCACTGCCTGTAAGTAGTATCAAGGGGAGAGTTCTCCTCTAAAAAGCAAAAGAATTTACTGTGAAAGCATCCTTTGTGAAGGTATGAGTCAAAATCAAAAAAGTGTACAGCAGGCGCTGGGAACCATTTTTAAGCGATAAAAGCTGCAAATGTGTGTAAAAGTCCAACCAAAGCTTTGGTATTCAAAACCACTGCCTGTAACTTGTATAACGGGGAGAGTTATACTTGAAAAAACAAGAGACTTTACTGGGAAAGCATCCTTTTATTAAGTTATGAGTTACAATAAAAAAAAGTGAACAGCAGAGGGAGATGGGAAGCATTTTTAATCACTAAAAACTGCAAATGTGTGTAAAACTCCAACCAAAGCTTTGGGATTCAAACCACTGCCTGTAACTAGTATAAAGGGGAGAGTTTTACTCGAAAAAGCAAGAGAATTTACTGGGAAAGCATCCTTTGTGAAGTTATGAGTTACAATAAAAAAAAGTGGACAGCAGAGGGAGCTGGGAAGCATTTTTAATCACTAAAAACTGCAAATGTGTGTAAAACTCCAACCAAAGCTTTGGGATTCAAACCACTGCCTGTAACAAGTATAAAGGGGAGAGTTTTACTGTGAAATGCAAGAGAATTTACTGGAAAAGCATCCTTTGTGAAGTTATGAGTCAAAATAAAAAAAGTGTACAGCAGGCGCTGGGAACCATTTTTAAGCGATAAAAGCTGCAAATGTGTGTAAAACTCCAACCAAAGCTTTGGGATTCAAACCACTGCCTGCAACTAATCTAAAGGGGACAGTTTTACTCTAAAAAGCAAGAGAATTTACTGGGAAAGCATCCTTTGTGAAGTTATGAGTCAAAATAAAAAAAGTGTACAGCAGAGGGAGCTGGGAAGCATTTTGAAGCAATAAAAACTGCACTACAAACTCCAAATGTGTGTAAAACTCCAACCAAAGCTTTGGGATTCAAACCACTGCCTGTAACAAGTATAAAGGGGAGAGTTTTACTCGAAAAAGCAAGAGAATTTACTGGGAAACCATCCTTTGTGAAGTTATAAGTTACAATAAAAAAAGTGGACAGCAGGCGCTGGGAAGCATTTTTAAGCGATAAAAGCTGCAAATGTGTGTAAAAGTCCAACCAAAGCTTTGGTATTCAAAACCACTGCCTGTAACTTGTATAACGGGAGAGTTATACTTGAAAAAACAAGAGACTTTACTGGGAAAGCATCCTTTGTGAAGTTATGAGTTACAATAAAAAAAAGTGGACAGCAGAGGGAGATGGGAAGCATTTTTAATCACTAAAAACTGCAAATGTGTGTAAAACTCCAACCAAAGCTTTGGGATTCAAACCACTGCCTGTAACTAGTATAAAGGGGAGAGTTTTACTCTGAAATGCAAGAGAATTTACTTGGAAAGCATCCTTTGTGAAGTTATGAGTTACAATAAAAAAAGTGTACAGCAGGCGCTGGGAAGCATTTTCAAGCAATAAAAACTGCAAATGTGTGTAAAACTCCAACCAAAGCTTTGGGATTCAAACCACTGCCTGCAACTAATCTAAAGGGGACAGTTTTACTCTAAAAAGCAAGAGAATTTACTGGGAAAGCATCCTTTGTAAAGTTATGAGTCAAAATAAAAAAAGTGTACAGCAGAGGGTGCTGGGAAGCATTTTTCAGCAATAAAAACTGCAAATGTGTGTAAAATTCCAACCAAAGCTTTGGGATTCAAACCAGTGACTGTAACCAGTATAAAGGGGAGAGTTTTACTCGAAAAAATAAGCGAATTTACTGGGAAAGCATCCTTTGTGAAGTTATGAGTTACAATACAAAAAGTGTACAGCAGGCGCTGGGAAGCATTTTTAATCACTAAAAACTGCAAATGTGTGTAAAACTCCAACCAAAGCTTTGGGATTCAAACCACTGCCTGTAACTAGTATAAAGGGGAGAGTTTTACTCGAAAAAGCAAGAGAATTTACTGGGAAAGCATCCTTTGTGAAGTTATGAGTTCCAATAAAAAAAGTGTACAGCAGAAGCTGGGAAGCATTTTTAATCACTAAAAACTGCAAATGTGTGTAAAACTCCAACCAAAGCTTTGGAATTCCAACCACTGCCTGCAACTAATCTAAAGGGGACAGTATTACTCTAAAAAGCAATAGAATTTACTGGAAAAGCATCCTTTGTGAAGTTAAGAGTCAAAATAAAAAAAGTGTACAGCAGGCGCTGGGAACCATTTTTAAGCGATAAAAGCTGCAAATGTGTGTAAAGGTCCAACCAAAGCTTTGGTATTCAAAACCACTGCCTGTAACTTGAATAACGGGGAGAGTTATACTTGAAAAAACAAGAGACTTTACTGAGAAAGCATCCTTTGTGAAGTTATTAGTTACAATAAAAAAAGTGTACAGCAGGCGCTGGGAAGCATTTTCAAGCAATAAAAACTGCAAATGTGTGTAAAACTCCAACCAAAGCTTTGGGATTCAAACCACTGCCTGCAACTAGTATAAAGGGGAGAGTTCAACTCTGAAATGCAAGAGAATTTACTTGGAAAGCATCCTTTGTGAAGTTATGAGTCAAAATAAAAAAAGTGTACAGCAGAGGGAGCTGGGAAGCATTTTTAAGCAATAAAAACTGCAAATGTGTGTAAAACTCCAACCAAAGCTTTGAGATTCAAACCACTGCCTGTAACTAGTATAAAGGGGAGAGTTTTACTCTGAAATGCAAGAGTATTTACTGGGAAAGCATCCTTAGTGACGTTATGATTTACAATAAAACAAAGTGTACAGCAGAGGGAGCTGGGAAGCATTTTTAAGCAATAAAAACTGCAAATGTGTGTAAAACTCCAACCAAAGCTTTGGGATTCAAACCACTGCCTGTAACTAGTATAAAGGGGAGAGTTTTACTCGAAAAAGCAAGCAAATTTACAGGGAAAGCATCCTTTTTGAAGTTATGAGTCAAAATATAAAAGTGTACAGCAGGCGCTGGGAAACATTTTTAAGCGATAAAAGCTGCAAATGTGTGTAAAAGTCCAACCAAAGCTTTGGTATTCAAAACCACTGCCTGTAACTAGTATAAAGGGGAGAGTTTTACTCGAAAAAGCAAGAGAATTTACTGGGAAAGCATCCTTTGTGAAGTTATGAGTTACAAAAAAAAAAAGTGAACAGCAGAGGGAGATGGGAAGCATTTTTAATCACTAAAAACTGCAAATGTGTGTAAAACTCCAACCAAAGCTTTGGGATTCAAACCACTGCCTGTAACAAGTATAAAGGGGAGAGTTTTACTCGAAAAAGCAAGAGAATTTACTGGGAAAGCATCCTTTGTGAAGTTATGAGTTACAATAAAAAAAGTGGACAGCAGGCGCTGGGAAGCATTTTTAAGCGATAAAAGCTGCAAATGTGTGTAAAAGTCCAACCAAAGCTTTGGTATTCAAAACCACTGCCTGTAACTTGGATAACGGGAGAGTTATACTTGAAAAAACAAGAGACTTTACTGGGAAAGCATCCTTTGTGAAGTTATGAGTTACAATAAAAAAAAGTGGACAGCAGAGGGAGATGGTAAGCATTTTTAATCACTAAAAACTGCAAATGTGTGTAAAACTCCAACCAAAGCTTTGGGATTCAAACCACTGCCTGTAACTAGTATAAAGGAGAGAGTTTTACTCTGAAATGCAAGAGAATTTACTTGGAAAGCATCCTTTGTGAAGTTATGAGTTACAATAAAAGAAGTGTACAGCAGGCGCTGGGAAGCATTTTTAATCACTAAAAACTGCAAATGTGTGTAAAACTCCAACCAAAGCTTTGGGATTCAAACCACTGCCTGTAACTAGTATAAAGGGGAGAGTTTTACTCTGAAATGCAAGAGAATTTACTGGGAAAGCATCCTTTGTGAAGTTATGAGTCAAAATAAAAAAAGTGTACAGCAGATGGTGCTGGGAAGCATTTTTCAGCAATAAAAACGGCAAATGTGTGTAAAACTCCAACCAAAGCTTTGGGATTCAAACCAGTGACTGTAACCAGTATAAAGGGGAGAGTTTTATTCGAAGAAGCAAGCGAATTTACTGGGAAAGCATCCTTTGTGACGTTATGAGTTACAATAAAAAAAAGTGGACAGCAGGCGCTGGGAAGCATTTTTAATCACTAAAAATTGCAAATGTGTGTAAAACTCCAACCAAAGCTTTGGAATTCAAACCACTGCCTGCAACTAATCTAAAGGGGACAGTTTTACTCTAAAAAGCAAGAGAATTTACTGGAAAAGCATCCTTTGTGAAGTTAAGAGTCAAAATAAAAAAAGTGTACAGCAGGCGCTGGGAACCATTTTTAAGCGATAAAAGCTGCAAATGTGTGTAAAAGTCCAACCAAAGCTTTGGTATTCAAAACCACTGCCTGTAACTAGTATAAAGGGGAGAGTTTTGCTCGAAAAAAGCAAGATAATTTACTGGGAAAGCATCCTTTGTGAAGTTATGAGTCAAAATAAAAAAAGTGTACAGCAGAGAGAGCTGGGAAGCATTTTTAAGCAATAAAAACTGCAAATGTGTGTAAAACTCCAACCAAAGCTTTGGGATTCAAACAACTGTCTGTAACTAGTATAAAGTGGAGAGTTTTACTCGAAAAAGCAAGAGAATTTACTGGGAAAGCATCCTTAGTGACGTTATGAGTTACAATAAAACAAAGTGTACAGCAGAGGGAGCTGGGAAGCATTTTTAAGCAATAAAAACTGCAAATGTGTGTAAAACTTCAACCAAAGCTTTGGGATTCAAACCACTGCCTGTAACTAGTATAAAGGGGAGAGTTTTACTCTGAAATGCAAGAGAATTTAATTGGAAAGCATCCTTTGTGAAGTTATGAGTTACAATAAAAAAAAGTGTACAGCAGGCGCTGGGAAGCATTTTTAATCACTAAAAACTGCAAATGTGTGTAAAACTCCAACCAAAGCTTTTGGATGCAAAAAACTGCCTGTAACTAGTATAAAGGGCAGAGTTCTACTCTAAATAGCCAGAGATTTTAGTGGGAAAGCTTCCTTTTTGAAGTTATGAGTCAAAATAGAAAAAGTGTTCAGCAGTCGCTGGGAAGCATTTTTAAGCGATAAAAGCTGCAAATGTGTGTAAAACTCCAACCAAAGCTTTGGGATTCAAACCACTGCCTGTAACTAGTATAAAGGTGAGAGCGGTACTCAAAAAAGCAAGAGACTTTACTGGGAAAGCCTCCTTTTTGAAGTTATGAGTCAAAATAAAAAAAGTGTACAGAAGGCGCTGGGAAGCATTTTTAAGCGATAAAAGCTGCAAATGTGTGTAAAACTCCAACCAAAGCTTTGGGATTCAAACCACTGCCTCTAACTAGTATACAGGGGAGAGCTTTACTCTTAAATGGAAGAGAAGTTACTTGGAAAGCATCGTTTGTGAAGTTATGAGTTACAAATGAAAAAAAGTGTTCAGCAGTCGCTGGGAAGCATTTTTAAGCGATAAAAACTGCAAATGTGTGTCAAACTCCTACCAAAGCTTTGGGATTCAAATCACTGCCTGTAACTAGTATAAAGGTGAGAGCGATAAACAAAAAAGCAAGAGACTTTACTGGAAAAGCATCCTTTGTGAAGTTATGAGTTACAACAAAAAAAAAAGTGTCCAGCAGGCGCTGGGAAGCATTTTTAAGCGAAAAAAGCTGCAAATGTGTGTAAAACTCCAACCAAAGCTTTGTAATTCAAACCACTGCATGTAACTTGTATAAAGGGGAGACCTCAACTCTAAAAAGCAAGAGAATTTACTGGGAAAGCATCCTTTGTGAAGTTATGAGTCAAAATAAAAAAAGTGGACAGCAGAGGGAGCTGGGAAGCATTTTGAAGCAATAAAAACTGCAAATGTGTGTAAAACTCCAACCAAAGCTTTGGGATTCAAAACACTGCCTGTAACTTGTATAAAGGGGAGAGTTTTACTCTAAAAAGCAAGAGAATTTTCTGGGAAAGCATCCTTTTTGAAATTATGAGTCAAAATAGAAAACGTGTACAGCAGGCGCTGGGAAGCGTTTTTAAGCAATAAAAAACTGCAAATGTGTGTAAAACTCCAACCAAAGCTTTGGGATTCAAACCACTGCCTCTAACTAGTGTACAGGGGAGAGCTTTACTCTTAAATGGAAGAGAATTTACTTGGAAAGCATCCTTTGTGAAGTTATGAGTTACAAATAAAAAAAAGTGTTCAGCAGTCGCTGGGAAGCATTTTTAAGCGATAAAAACTGCAAATATGTGTCAAACTCCTACCAAAGCTTTGGGATTCAAATCACTGCCTGTAACTAGTATAAAGGTGAGAGCGATACTCAAAAAAGCAAGAGACTTTACTGGGAAAGCATCCTTTGTGAAGTTATGAGTTACAATAAAAAAAAAGTGTACAGCAGGTGCTGGGAAGCATTTTTAAGCGATAAAAACTGCAAATGTGTGTAAAACTCCAACCAAAGCTTTGGGTTTCAAACCACTGCCTGTAAGTAGTATCAAGGGGAGAGTTCTCCTCTAAAAAGCAAAATAATTTACTGTGAAAGCATCCTTTGTGAAGGTATGAGTCAAAATCAAAAAAGTGTACAGCAGGCGCTGGGAACCATTTTTAAGCGATAAAAGCTGCAAATGTGTGTAAAAGTCCAACCAAAGCTTTGGTATTCAAAACCACTGCCTGTAACTTGTATAACGGGGAGAGTTATACTCTAAAAAGCAAGAGACTTTACTGGGAAAGAAACCTTGGTGAAGTTATGTGTCAAAAGAAAAAATGTGTACAGCAGGCGCTGGGAAGCATTTTTAAGCAATAAAAAAAGGAAAAGTGTGTAAAACTCCAACCAAAGCTTTGGGATTCAAAACCACTGCCTGTAACTTGTATAACGGGAGACTTATACTTGAAAAAACAAGAGACTTTACTGGGAAAGCATCCTTTGTGAAGTTATGAGTTACAATACAAAAAGTGTACAGCAGGCGCTGGGAAGCATTTTTAATCACTAAAAACTGCAAATGTGTGTAAAACTCCAACCAAAGCTTTGGGATTCAAACCACTGCCTGTAACTAGTATAAAGGGGAGAGTTTTACTCGAAAAAGCAAGAGAATTTACTGGGAAAGCATCCTTTGTGAAGTTATGAGTTCCAATAAAAAAAGTGTACAGCAGAAGCTGGGAAGCATTTTTAATCACTAAAAACTGCAAATGTGTGTAAAACTCCAACCAAAGCTTTGGAATTCCAACCACTGCCTGCAACTAATCTAAAGGGGACAGTATTACTCTAAAAAGCAATAGAATTTACTGGAAAAGCATCCTTTGTGAAGTTAAGAGTCAAAATAAAAAAAGTGTACAGCAGGCGCTGGGAACCATTTTTAAGCGATAAAAGCTGCAAATGTGTGTAAAGGTCCAACCAAAGCTTTGGTATTCAAAACCACTGCCTGTAACTTGAATAACGGGGAGAGTTATACTTGAAAAAACAAGAGACTTTACTGAGAAAGCATCCTTTGTGAAGTTATTAGTTACAATAAAAAAAGTGTACAGCAGGCGCTGGGAAGCATTTTCAAGCAATAAAAACTGCAAATGTGTGTAAAACTCCAACCAAAGCTTTGGGATTCAAACCACTGCCTGCAACTAGTATAAAGGGGAGAGTTCAACTCTGAAATGCAAGAGAATTTACTTGGAAAGCATCCTTTGTGAAGTTATGAGTCAAAATAAAAAAAGTGTACAGCAGAGGGAGCTGGGAAGCATTTTTAAGCAATAAAAACTGCAAATGTGTGTAAAACTCCAACCAAAGCTTTGAGATTCAAACCACTGCCTGTAACTAGTATAAAGGGGAGAGTTTTACTCTGAAATGCAAGAGTATTTACTGGGAAAGCATCCTTAGTGACGTTATGATTTACAATAAAACAAAGTGTACAGCAGAGGGAGCTGGGAAGCATTTTTAAGCAATAAAAACTGCAAATGTGTGTAAAACTCCAACCAAAGCTTTGGGATTCAAACCACTGCCTGTAACAAGTATAAAGGGGATAGTTTTACTCTGAAATGCAAGAGAATTTACTTGGAAAGCATCCTTTGTGAAGTTATGAGTTACAATAAAAAAAGTGTACAGCAGGCGCTGGGAAGCATTTTCAAGCAATAAAAACTGCAAATGTGTGTAAAACTCCAACCAAAGCTTTGGGATTCAAACCACTGCCTGTAACTAGTATAAAGGGGAGAGTTTTACTCGAAAAAGCAAGCAAATTTACAGGGAAAGCATCCTTTTTGAAGTTATGAGTCAAAATATAAAAGTGTACAGCAGGCGCTGGGAAACATTTTTAAGCGATAAAAGCTGCAAATGTGTGTAAAAGTCCAACCAAAGCTTTGGTATTCAAAACCACTGCCTGTAACTTGTATAACGGGAGAGTTATACTTGAAAAAACAAGAGACTTTACTGGGAAAGCATCCTTTGTGAAGTTATGAGTTACAATAAAAAAAAGTGGACAGCAGAGGGAGATGGGAAGCATTTTTAATCACTAAAAACTGCAAATGTGTGTAAAACTCCAACCAAAGCTTTGGGATTCAAACCACTGCCTGTAACTAGTATAAAGGGGAGAGTTTTACTCTGAAATGCAAGAGAATTTACTTGGAAAGCATCCTTTGTGAAGTTATGAGTTACAATAAAAAAAGTGTACAGCAGGCGGTGGGAAGCATTTTTAATCACTAAAAACTGCAAATGTGTGTAAAACTCCAACCAAAGCTTTGGGATTCAAACCACTGCCTGTAACTAGTATAAAGGGGAGAGTTTTACTCTGAAATGCAAGAGAATTTACTGGGAAAGCATCCTTTGTGAAGTTATGAGTCAAAATAAAAAAAGTGTACAGCAGATGGTGCTGGGAAGCATTTTTCAGCAATAAAAACGGCAAATGTGTGTAAAACTCCAACAAAAGCTTTGGGATTCAAACCAGTGACTGTAACCAGTATAAAGGGGAGAGTTTTACTCGAAGAAGCAAGCGAATTTACTGGGAAAGCATCCTTTGTGACGTTATGAGTTACAATAAAAAAGTGGACAGCAGGCGCTGGGAAGCATTTTTAATCACTAAAAATTGCAAATGTGTGTAAAACTCCAACCAAAGCTTTGGAATTCAAACCACTGCCTGTAACAAGTATAAAGGGAAGAGTTTTACTCTGAAATGCAAGAGAATTTACTTGGATAGCATCCTTTGTGAAGTTATGAGTTACAATAAAAAAAAGTGTACAGCAGGCGCTGGGAAGCATTTTCAAGTAATAAAAACTGCAAATGTGTGTAAAACTCCAACCAAAGCTTTGGGATTCAAACCACTGCCTGCAACTAATCTAAAGGGGACAGTTTTACTCTAAAAAGCAAGAGAATTTACTGGGAAAGCATCCTTTGTGAAGTTATGAGTCAAAATAAAAAAAGTGTACAGCAGAGGGAGCTGGGAAGCATTTTTAAGCAATAAAAACTGCAAATGTGTGGAGAACGCCAACCAAATCTTTGGGATTCAAACCACTGCCTGTAACTTGTATAAAGGGGAGAGTTTTACTCTTAAAAGCAAGAGAATTTACTGGGAAAGCATCCTTTGTGAACTTATGAGTTACAATAAAAAAAAGTGTACAGCAGAGGGAGCTGTATATCATTTTTAAGCAATAAAAACTGCAAATGTGTGTAAAACTCCAACCAAAGCTTTGGGATTCAAACCACTGCCTGTAACTAGTATAAAGGGGAGAGTTTTACTCGAAAAAGCAAGCAAATTTACAGGGAAAGCATCCTTTTTGAAGTTATGAGTCAAAATATAAAAGTGTACAGCAGGCGCTGGGAAACATTTTTAAGCGATAAAAGCTGCAAATGTGTGTAAAAGTCCAACCAAAGCTTTGGTATTCAAAACCACTGCCTGTAACTAGTATAAAGGGGAGAGTTTTACTCGAAAAAGCAAGAGAATTTACTGGGAAAGCATCCTTTGTGAAGTTATGAGTTACAAAAAAAAAAAGTGAACAGCAGAGGGAGATGGGAAGCATTTTTAATCACTAAAAACTGCAAATGTGTGTAAAACTCCAACCAAAGCTTTGGGATTCAAACCACTGCCTGTAACAAGTATAAAGGGGAGAGTTTTACTCGAAAAAGCAAGAGAATTTCCTTCGAAAGCATCCTTTGTGAAGTTATGAGTCACAATAAAAAAAGTGTACAGCAGGTGCTGGGAAGCATTTTTAAAGCAATAAAAGCTGCAAATGTGTGTAAAACTCCAACCAAAGCTTTGGGATTCAAACCACTGCATGAAACTCGTATAAATGGGAGAGTTTTCCTCTAAAATGCAAGAGAATTTACTTGGAAAGCATCCTTTGTGAAGTTATGAGTCACAATAAAAAAAGTGTACAGCAGAGGGAGCTTGGAAGCATTTTTAAGCAATAAAAACTGCAAATGTGTGTAAAACTCCAACCAAATCTTTGGGATTCAAACCACTGCCTGTAACTGGAATAAAGGGGAGAGTTTTACTCTGAAATGCAAGAGATTTTACTTGGAAAGCATCCTATGTGAAGTTTAGAGTGAAAATAAAAACAGTGCACAGCATAGGGAGCTGGGAAGAATTTTTAATCACTAAAAACTGCAAATGTGTGTAAAACTCCAACCAAAGCTTTGGGATTCAAACCACTGCCTGTAACTAGTATAAAGGGGAGAGTTTTACTCTGAAATGCAAGAGAATTTACTGGGAAAGCATCCTTTGTGAAGTTATGAGTCAAAATAAAAAAAGTGTACAGCAGATGGTGCTGGGAAGCATTTTTCAGCAATAAAAACGGCAAATGTGTGTAAAACTCCAACCAAAGCTTTGGGATTCAAACCAGTGACTGTAACCAGTATAAAGGGGAGAGTTTTACTCGAAGAAGCAAGCGAATTTACTGGGAAAGCATCCTTTGTGACGTTATGAGTTACAATAAAAAAAAGTGGACAGCAGGCGCTGGGAAGCATTTTTAATCACTAAAAATTGCAAATGTGTGTAAAACTCCAACCAAAGCTTTGGAATTCAAACCACTGCCTGCAACTAATCTAAAGGGGACAGTTTTACTCTAAAAAGCAAGAGAATTTACTGGAAAAGCATCCTTTGTGAAGTTAAGAGTCAAAATAAAAAAAGTGTACAGCAGGCGCTGGGAACCATTTTTAAGCGATAAAAGCTGCAAATGTGTGTAAAAGTCCAACCAAAGCTTTGGTATTCAAAACCACTGCCTGTAACTAGTATAAAGGGGAGAGTTTTACTCGAAAAAAGCAAGATCATTTACTGGGAAAGCATCCTTTGTGAAGTTATGAGTCAAAATAAAAAAAGTGTACAGCAGAGAGAGCTGGGAAGCATTTTTAAGCAATAAAAACTGCAAATGTGTGTAAAACTCCAACCAAAGCTTTGGGATTCAAACAACTGTCTGTAACTAGTATAAAGTGGAGAGTTTTACTCGAAAAAGCAAGAGAATTTACTGGGAAAGCATCCTTAGTGACGTTATGAGTTACAATAAAACAAAGTGTACAGCAGAGGGAGCTGGGAAGCATTTTTAAGCAATAAAAACTGCAAATGTGTGTAAAACTTCAACCAAAGCTTTGGGATTCAAACCACTGCCTGTAACTAGTATAAAGGGGAGAGTTTTACTCTGAAAATGCAAGAGAATTTACTGGGAAAGCATCCTTTGTGAAGTTATGAGTTACAATAAAAACAAGTGTACAGCAGAGGGAGCTGGGAAGCATTTTTAACCAATAAAAACTGCAAATGTGTGTAAAACTCCAACCAAAGCTTTGGGATTCAAACCACTCCCTGTAACAAGTATAAAGGGGACAGTTTTACTCTGAAATGCAAGAGAATTTAATTGGAAAGCATCCTTTGTGAAGTTATGAGTTACAATAAAAAAAAGTGTACAGCAGGCGCTGGGAAGCATTTTTAATCACTAAAAACTGCAAATGTGTGTAAAACTCCAACCAAAGCTTTTGGATGCAAAAAACTGCCTGTAACTAGTATAAAGGGCAGAGTTCTACTCTAAATAGCCAGAGATTTTAGTGGGAAAGCTTCCTTTTTGAAGTTATGAGTCAAAATAGAAAAAGTGTTCAGCAGTCGCTGGGAAGCATTTTTAAGCGATAAAAGCTGCAAATGTGTGTAAAACTCCAACCTAAGCTTTGGGATTCAAACCACTGCCTGTAACTAGTATAAAGGTGAGAGCGGTACTCAAAAAAGCAAGAGACTTTACTGGGAAAGCATCCTTTTTGAAGTTATGAGTCAAAATAAAAAAAGTGTACAGAAGGCGCTGGGAAGCATTTTTAAGCGATAAAAGCTGCAAATGTGTGTAAAACTCCAACCAAAGCTTTGGGATTCAAACCATTGCCTCTAACTAGTATACAGGGGAGAGCTTTACTCTTAAATGGAAGAGAAGTTACTTGGAAAGCATCGTTTGTGAAGTTATGAGTTACAAATAAAAAAAAGTGTTCAGCAGTCGCTGGGAAGCATTTTTAAGCGATAAAAACTGCAAATGTGTGTCAAACTCCTACCAAAGCTTTGGGATTCAAATCACTGCCTGTAACTAGTATAAAGGTGAGAGCGATAAACAAAAAAGCAAGAGACTTTACTGGAAAAGCATCCTTTGTGAAGTTATGAGTTACAACAAAAAAAAAGTGTCCAGCAGGCGCTGGGAAGCATTTTTAAGCGAAAAAAGCTGCAAATGTGTGTAAAACTCCAACCAAAGCTTTGTAATTCAAACCACTGCATGTAACTTGTATAAAGGGGAGACCTCAACTCTAAAAAGCAAGAGAATTTACTGGGAAAGCATCCTTTGTGAAGTTATGAGTCAAAATAAAAAAAGTGGACAGCAGAGGGAGCTGGGAAGCATTTTGAAGCAATAAAAACTGCAAATGTGTGTAAAACTCCAACCAAAGCTTTGGGATTCAAAACACTGCCTGTAACTTGTATAAAGGGGAGAGTTTTACTCTAAAAAGCAAGAGAATTTTCTGGGAAAGCATCCTTTTTGAAGTTATGAGTCAAAATAGAAAACGTGTACAGCAGGCGCTGGGAAGCGTTTTTAAGCAATAAAAAACTGCAAATGTGTGTAAAACTCCAACCAAAGCTTTGGGATTCAAACCACTGCCTCTAACTAGTGTACAGGGGAGAGCTTTACTCTTAAATGGAAGAGAATTTACTTGGAAAGCATCCTTTGTGAAGTTATGAGTTACAAATAAAAAAAAGTGTTCAGCAGTCGCTGGGAAGCATTTTTAAGCGATAAAAACTGCAAATATGTGTCAAACTCCTACCAAAGCTTTGGGATTCAAATCACTGCCTGTAACTAGTATAAAGGTGAGAGCGATACTCAAAAAAGCAAGAGACTTTACTGGGAAAGCATCCTTTGTGAAGTTATGAGTTACAATAAAAAAAAAGTGTACAGCAGGTGCTGGGAAGCATTTTTAAGCGATAAAAACTGCAAATGTGTGTAAAACTCCAACCAAAGCTTTGGGTTTCAAACCACTGCCTGTAAGTAGTATCTAGGGGAGAGTTCTCCTCTAAAAAGCAAAATAATTTACTGTGAAAGCATCCTTTGTGAAGGTATGAGTCAAAATCAAAAAAGTGTACAGCAGGCGCTGGGAACCATTTTTAAGCGATAAAAGCTGCAAATGTGTGTAAAAGTCTAACCAAAGCTTTGGTATTCAAAACCACTGCCTGTAACTTGTATAACGGGGAGAGTTATACTCTAAAAAGCAAGAGACTTTACTGGGAAAGAAACCTTGGTGAAGTTATGTGTCAAAAGAAAAAATGTGTACAGCAGGCGCTGGGAAGCATTTTTAAGCAATAAAAAAAGGAAAAGTGTGTAAAACTCCAACCAAAGCTTTGGGATTCAAAACCACTGCCTGTAACTTGTATAACGGGAGACTTATACTTGAAAAAACAAGAGACTTTACTGGGAAAGCATCCTTTGTGAAGTTATGAGTTACAATAAAAAAAAGTGGACAGCAGAGGGAAATGGGAAGCATTTTTAATCACTAAAAACTGCAAATGTGTGTAAAACTCCAACCAAAGCTTTGGGATTCAAACCACTGCCTGTAACTAGTATAAAGGGGAGAGTTTTACTCTGAAATGCAAGAGAATTTACTTGGAAAGCATCCTTTGTGAAGTTATGAGTTACAATAAAAAAAGTGTACAGCAGGCGCTGGGAAGCATTTTCAAGCAATAAAAACTGCAAATGTGTGTAAAACTCCAACCAAAGCTTTGGGATTCAAACCACTGCCTGCAACTAATCTAAAGGGGACAGTTTTACTCTAAAAAGCAAGAGAATTTACTGGGAAAGCATCCTTTGTAAAGTTATGAGTCAAAATAAAAAAAGTGTACAGCAGAGGGTGCTGGGAAGCATTTTTCAGCAATAAAAACTGCAAATGTGTGTAAAACTCCAACCAAAGCTTTGGGATTCAAACCAGTGACTGTAACCAGTATAAAGGGGAGAGTTTTACTCGAAAAAATATGCGAATTTACTGGGAAAGCATCATTTGTGAAGTTATGAGTTACAATACAAAAAGTGTACAGCAGGCGCTGGGAAGCATTTTTAATCACTAAAAACTGCAAATGTGTGTAAAACTCCAACCAAAGCTTTGGGATTCAAACCACTGCCTGTAACTAGTATAAAGGGGAGAGTTTTACTCGAAAAAGCAAGAGAATTTACTGGGAAAGCATCCTTTGTGAAGTTATGAGTTCCAATAAAAAAAGTGTACAGCAGAAGCTGGGAAGCATTTTTAATCACTAAAAACTGCAAATGTGTGTAAAACTCCAACCAAAGCTTTGGAATTCCAACCACTGCCTGCAACTAATCTAAAGGGGACAGTATTACTCTAAAAAGCAATAGAATTTACTGGAAAAGCATCCTTTGTGAAGTTAAGAGTCAAAATAAAAAAAGTGTACAGCAGGCGCTGGGAACCATTTTTAAGCGATAAAAGCTGCAAATGTGTGTAAAGGTCCAACCAAAGCTTTGGTATTCAAAACCACTGCCTGTAACTTGAATAACGGGGAGAGTTATACTTGAAAAAACAAGAGACTTTACTGAGAAAGCATCCTTTGTGAAGTTATTAGTTACAATAAAAAAAGTGTACAGCAGGCGCTGGGAAGCATTTTCAAGCAATAAAAACTGCAAATGTGTGTAAAACTCCAACCAAAGCTTTGGGATTCAAACCACTGCCTGCAACTAGTATAAAGGGGAGAGTTCAACTCTGAAATGCAAGAGAATTTACTTGGAAAGCATCCTTTGTGAAGTTATGAGTCAAAATAAAAAAAGTGTACAGCAGAGGGAGCTGGGAAGCATTTTTAAGCAATAAAAACTGCAAATGTGTGTAAAACTCCAACCAAAGCTTTGAGATTCAAACCACTGCCTGTAACTAGTATAAAGGGGAGAGTTTTACTCTGAAATGCAAGAGTATTTACTGGGAAAGCATCCTTAGTGACGTTATGATTTACAATAAAACAAAGTGTACAGCAGAGGGAGCTGGGAAGCATTTTTAAGCAATAAAAACTGCAAATGTGTGTAAAACTCCAACCAAAGCTTTGGGATTCAAACCACTGCCTGTAACAAGTATAAAGGGGATAGTTTTACTCTGAAATGCAAGAGAATTTACTTGGAAAGCATCCTTTGTGAAGTTATGAGTTACAATAAAAAAAGTGTACAGCAGGCGCTGGGAAGCATTTTCAAGCAATAAAAACTGCAAATGTGTGTAAAACTCCAACCAAAGCTTTGGGATTCAAACCACTGCCTGTAACTAGTATAAAGGGGAGAGTTTTACTCGAAAAAGCAAGCAAATTTACAGGGAAAGCATCCTTTTTGAAGTTATGAGTCAAAATATAAAAGTGTACAGCAGGCGCTGGGAAACATTTTTAAGCGATAAAAGCTGCAAATGTGTGTAAAAGTCCAACCAAAGCTTTGGTATTCAAAACCACTGCCTGTAACTTGTATAACGGGAGAGTTATACTTGAAAAAACAAGAGACTTTACTGGGAAAGCATCCTTTGTGAAGTTATGAGTTACAATAAAAAAAAGTGGACAGCAGAGGGAGATGGGAAGCATTTTTAATCACTAAAAACTGCAAATGTGTGTAAAACTCCAACCAAAGCTTTGGGATTCAAACCACTGCCTGTAACTAGTATAAAGGGGAGAGTTTTACTCTGAAATGCAAGAGAATTTACTTGGAAAGCATCCTTTGTGAAGTTATGAGTTACAATAAAAAAAGTGTACAGCAGGCGGTGGGAAGCATTTTTAATCACTAAAAACTGCAAATGTGTGTAAAACTCCAACCAAAGCTTTGGGATTCAAACCACTGCCTGTAACTAGTATAAAGGGGAGAGTTTTACTCTGAAATGCAAGAGAATTTACTGGGAAAGCATCCTTTGTGAAGTTATGAGTCAAAATAAAAAAAGTGTACAGCAGATGGTGCTGGGAAGCATTTTTCAGCAATAAAAACGGCAAATGTGTGTAAAACTCCAACAAAAGCTTTGGGATTCAAACCAGTGACTGTAACCAGTATAAAGGGGAGAGTTTTACTCGAAGAAGCAAGCGAATTTACTGGGAAAGCATCCTTTGTGACGTTATGAGTTACAATAAAAAAGTGGACAGCAGGCGCTGGGAAGCATTTTTAATCACTAAAAATTGCAAATGTGTGTAAAACTCCAACCAAAGCTTTGGAATTCAAACCACTGCCTGTAACAAGTATAAAGGGAAGAGTTTTACTCTGAAATGCAAGAGAATTTACTTGGATAGCATCCTTTGTGAAGTTATGAGTTACAATAAAAAAAAGTGTACAGCAGGCGCTGGGAAGCATTTTCAAGTAATAAAAACTGCAAATGTGTGTAAAACTCCAACCAAAGCTTTGGGATTCAAACCACTGCCTGCAACTAATCTAAAGGGGACAGTTTTACTCTAAAAAGCAAGAGAATTTACTGGGAAAGCATCCTTTGTGAAGTTATGAGTCAAAATAAAAAAAGTGTACAGCAGAGGGAGCTGGGAAGCATTTTTAAGCAATAAAAACTGCAAATGTGTGGAGAACGCCAACCAAATCTTTGGGATTCAAACCACTGCCTGTAACTTGTATAAAGGGGAGAGTTTTACTCTTAAAAGCAAGAGAATTTACTGGGAAAGCATCCTTTGTGAACTTATGAGTTACAATAAAAAAAAGTGTACAGCAGAGGGAGCTGTATATCATTTTTAAGCAATAAAAACTGCAAATGTGTGGAAAACTCCAACCAAAGCTTTGGGATTCAAACCACTGCATCTAATGAGTATGAAGGGGAGAATTTTACTATGAAATGCAAGAGACTTTACTGGGAAAGCATCCTTTGTGAAGTTATGAGTTACAATAAAAAAAGTGTACAGCAGAGAGAGCTGGGAAGCATTTTTAATTCAATAAAAACAGCAAATGTGTGTAAAACTCCAACCAAAGCTTTGGGATTCAAACCACTGCATGAAACTAGTATAAAGGGAAGAGTTTTCCTCTAAAATGCAAGAGAATATCCTTCGAAAGCATCCTTTGTGAAGTTATGAGTCACAATAAAAAAAGTGTACAGCAGGTGCTGGGAAGCATTTTAAAGCAATAAAAGCTGCAAATGTGTGTAAAACTCCAACCAAAGCTTTGGGATTCAAACCACTGCATGAAACTCGTATAAATGGGAGAGTTTTCCTCTAAAATGCAAGAGAATTTACTTGGAAAGCATCCTTTGTGAAGTTATGAGTCACAATAAAAAAAGTGTACAGCAGAGGGAGCTTGGAAGCATTTTTAAGCAATAAAAACTGCAAATGTGTGTAAAACTCCAACCAAATCTTTGGGATTCAAACCACTGCCTGTAACTGGAATAAAGGGGAGAGTTTTACTCTGAAATGCAAGAGATTTTACTTGGAAAGCATCCTATGTGAAGTTTAGAGTGAAAATAAAAACAGTGCACAGCATAGGGAGCTGGGAAGAATTTTTAATCACTAAAAACTGCAAATGTGTGTAAAACTCCAACCAAAGCTTTGGGATTCAAACCACTGCCTGTAACTAGTATAAAGGGGAGAGTTTTACTCTGAAATGCAAGAGAATTTACTGGGAAAGCATCCTTTGTGAAGTTATGAGTCAAAATAAAAAAAGTGTACAGCAGATGGTGCTGGGAAGCATTTTTCAGCAATAAAAACGGCAAATGTGTGTAAAACTCCAACCAAAGCTTTGGGATTCAAACCAGTGACTGTAACCAGTATAAAGGGGAGAGTTTTACTCGAAGAAGCAAGCGAATTTACTGGGAAAGCATCCTTTGTGACGTTATGAGTTACAATAAAAAAAAGTGGACAGCAGGCGCTGGGAAGCATTTTTAATCACTAAAAATTGCAAATGTGTGTAAAACTCCAACCAAAGCTTTGGAATTCAAACCACTGCCTGCAACTAATCTAAAGGGGACAGTTTTACTCTAAAAAGCAAGAGAATTTACTGGAAAAGCATCCTTTGTGAAGTTAAGAGTCAAAATAAAAAAAGTGTACAGCAGGCGCTGGGAACCATTTTTAAGCGATAAAAGCTGCAAATGTGTGTAAAAGTCCAACCAAAGCTTTGGTATTCAAAACCACTGCCTGTAACTAGTATAAAGGGGAGAGTTTTACTCGAAAAAAGCAAGATAATTTACTGGGAAAGCATCCTTTGTGAAGTTATGAGTCAAAATAAAAAAAGTGTACAGCAGAGAGAGCTGGGAAGCATTTTTAAGCAATAAAAACTGCAAATGTGTGTAAAACTCCAACCAAAGCTTTGGGATTCAAACCACTGCATGAAACTCGTATAAATGGGAGAGTTTTCCTCTAAAATGCAAGAGAATTTACTTGGAAAGCATCCTTTGTGAAGTTATGAGTCACAATAAAAAAAGTGTACAGCAGAGGGAGCTTGGAAGCATTTTTAAGCAATAAAAACTGCAAATGTGTGTAAAACTCCAACCAAATCTTTGGGATTCAAACCACTGCCTGTAACTGGAATAAAGGGGAGAGTTTTACTCTGAAATGCAAGAGATTTTACTTGGAAAGCATCCTATGTGAAGTTTAGAGTGAAAATAAAAACAGTGCACAGCATAGGGAGCTGGGAAGAATTTTTAAGCAATAAAAACAGCAAATGTGTGGAAAACTCCAACCAAAGCTTTGGGATTCAAACCACTGCATCTAATGAGTATGAAGGGGAGAGTTTTACTATGAAATGCAAGAGACTTTACTGGGAAAGCATCCTTTGTGAAGTTATGAGTTACAATAAAAAAAGTGTACAGCAGAGAGAGCTGGGAAGCATTTTTAATTCAATAAAAACAGCAAATGTGTGTAAAACTCCAACCAAAGCTTTGGGATTCAAACCACTGCATGAAACTAGTATAAAGGGGAGAGTTTTCCTCTAAAATGCAAGAGAATATCCTTCGAAAGCATCCTTTGTGAAGTTATGAGTCACAATAAAAAAAGTGTACAGCAGGCGCTGGGAAGCATTTTAAAGCAATAAAAGCTGCAAATGTGTGTAAAACTCCAACCAAAGCTTTGGTATTCAAACCACTGCATGAAACTCGTATAAATGGGAGAGTTTTCCTCTAAAATGCAAGAGGATTTACTTGGAAAGCATCCTTTGTGAAGTTATGAGTCACAACAAAAAAAGTGTACAGCAGAGGGAGCTTGGAAGCATTTTTAAGCAATAAAAACTGCAAATGTGTGTAAAACTCCAACCAAATCTTTGGGATTCAAACCATTGCCTGTAACAAATATAAAGGGGAGAGTTTTACTCTTAAAAGCAAGAGAATTTACTGGGAAAGCATCCTTTGTGAACTTATGAGTTACAATAAAAAAAAAGTGTACAGCAGAGGGAGCTGTATATCATTTTTAAGCAATAAAAACTGCAAATGTGTGTAAAACTCCAACCAAATCTTTGGGATTCAAACCACTGCCTGTAACTGGAATAAAGGGGAGAGTTTTACTCTGAAATGCAAGATATTTTACTTGGAAAGCATCCTTTGTGAAGTTTAGAGTGAAAATAAAAACAGTGCACAGCATAGGGAGCTGGGAAGAATTTTTAAGCAATAAAAACAGCAAATGTGTGGAAAACTCCAACCAAAGCTTTGGGATTCAAACCACTGCATCTAATGAGTATGAAGGGGAGAGTTTTACTATGAAATGCAAGAGACTTTACTGGGAAAGCATCCTTTGTGAAGTTATGAGTTACAATAAAAAAAGTGTACAGCAGAGAGAGCTGGGAAGCATTTTTAATTCAATAAAAACAGCAAATGTGTGTAAAACTCCAACCAAAGCTTTGTGATTCAAACCACTGCCTCTAACTAGTATAAAGGGGAGAGTTTTCCTCTGAAATGCAAGAGAATTTACTTGGAAAGCATCCTTTGTGATGTTATGAGTTACAAAAAAAAAAGTGTACAGCAGAGGAAGCTGGGAAGCATTTTTCAGCGATAAAAGCTGCAAATGTGTGTAAAACTCCAACCAAAGCTTTGGGATTCAAACCACTGCCTGCAACTAGTATAAAGGGGAGAGTTTTACTCTAAAATGCAAGATAATTTTCTTGGAAAGCATCCGTTGTGAAGTTATGAGTTACAATCAAAACAATGTACAGCAGAGGAAGCTGGGAAGCATTTTTAAGCGATAAAAGCTGCAAATGTGTGTAAAACTTCAACCAAAGCTTTGGGATTCAAACCACTGCCTGTAACTCATATAAAGGGGAGAGTTTTACTCTGAAATGCAAGAGAATTTACTTGGAAAGCATCCTTTGTGAAGTTATGAGTCAAAATAAAAAAAAGTGTACAGCAGAGAGAGCTGGGAAGCATTTTTAAGCAATAAAAACTGCAAATGTGTGTAAAACTCCAACCAAAGCTTTGGGATTCAAACAACTGTCTGTAACTAGTATAAAGTGGAGAGTTTTACTCGAAAAAGCAAGAGAATTTACTGGGAAAGCATCCTTAGTGACGTTATGAGTTACAATAAAACAAAGTGTACAGCAGAGGGAGCTGGGAAGCATTTTTAAGCAATAAAAACTGCAAATGTGTGTAAAACTTCAACCAAAGCTTTGGGATTCAAACCACTGCCTGTAACTAGTATAAAGGGGAGAGTTTTACTCGAAAAAGCAAGAGAATTTACTGGGAAAGCATCCTTTGTGAAGTTATGAGTTACAATAAAAACAAGTGTACAGCAGAGGGAGCTGGGAAGCATTTTTAACCAATAAAAACTGCAAATGTGTGTAAAACTCCAACCAAAGCTTTGGGATTCAAACCACTCCCTATAACAAGTATAAAGGGGACAGTTTTACTCTGAAATGCAAGAGAATTTAATTGGAAAGCATCCTTTGTGAAGTTATGAGTTACAATAAAAAAAGTGTACAGCAGGCGCTGGGAAGCATTTTTAAGCAATAAAAACTGCAAATGTGTGTAAAACTCCAACCAAAGCTTTGGGATTCAAACCACTGCCTGCAACTAGTATAAAGGGGAGAGTTCTACTCTAAAAAGCAAGAGAAATTACGGGGAAAGCATCATTAGTGAAGTTATGAGTTACAAAAAAACAATGTGTACGGCAGAGGGAGCTGTGAAGCATTTTTAAGCAATAAAAACTGCAAATGTGTGTAAAACTCCAACCAAAGCTTTGGGATTCAAACCACTGCCTGTAACAAGTATAAAGGGAAGAGTTTTACTCTGAAATGCAAGAGAATTTACTTGGATAGCATCCTTTGTGAAGTTATGAGTTACAATAAAAAAAAGTGTACAGCAGGCGCTGGGAAGCATTTTCAAGTAATAAAAACTGCAAATGTGTGTAAAACTCCAACCAAAGCTTTGGGATTCAAACCACTGCCTGCAACTAATCTAAAGGGGACAGTTTTACTCTAAAAAGCAAGAGAATTTACTGGGAAAGCATCCTTTGTGAAGTTATGAGTCAAAATAAAAAAAGTGTACAGCAGAGGGAGCTGGGAAGCATTTTTAAGCAATAAAAACTGCAAATGTGTGGAGAACGCCAACCAAAGCTTTGGGATTCAAACCACTGCCTGTAACTTGTATAAAGGGGAGAGTTTTACTCTTAAAAGCAAGAGAATTTACTGGGAAAGCATCCTTTGTGAACTTATGAGTTACAATAAAAAAAAGTGTACAGCAGAGGGAGCTGTATATCATTTTTAAGCAATAAAAACTGCAAATGTGTGGAAAACTCCAACCAAAGCTTTGGGATTCAAACCACTGCATCTAATGAGTATGAAGGGGAGAATTTTACTATGAAATGCAAGAGACTTTACTGGGAAAGCATCCTTTGTGAAGTTATGAGTTACAATAAAAAAAGTGTACAGCAGAGAGAGCTGGGAAGCATTTTTAATTCAATAAAAACAGCAAATGTGTGTAAAACTCCAACCAAAGCTTTGGGATTCAAACCACTGCATGAAACTAGTATAAAGGGAAGAGTTTTCCTCTAAAATGCAAGAGAATATCCTTCGAAAGCATCCTTTGTGAAGTTATGAGTCACAATAAAAAAAGTGTACAGCAGGTGCTGGGAAGCATTTTAAAGCAATAAAAGCTGCAAATGTGTGTAAAACTCCAACCAAAGCTTTGGGATTCAAACCACTGCATGAAACTCGTATAAATGGGAGAGTTTTCCTCTAAAATGCAAGAGAATTTACTTGGAAAGCATCCTTTGTGAAGTTATGAGTCACAATAAAAAAAGTGTACAGCAGAGGGAGCTTGGAAGCATTTTTAAGCAATAAAAACTGCAAATGTGTGTAAAACTCCAACCAAATCTTTGGGATTCAAACCACTGCCTGTAACTGGAATAAAGGGGAGAGTTTTACTCTGAAATGCAAGAGATTTTACTTGGAAAGCATCCTATGTGAAGTTTAGAGTGAAAATAAAAACAGTGCACAGCATAGGGAGCTGGGAAGAATTTTTAAGCAATAAAAACAGCAAATGTGTGGAAAACTCCAACCAAAGCTTTGGGATTCAAACCACTGCATCTAATGAGTATGAAGGGGAGAGTTTTACTATGAAATGCAAGAGACTTTACTGGGAAAGCATCCTTTGTGAAGTTATGAGTTACAATAAAAAAAGTGTACAGCAGAGAGAGCTGGGAAGCATTTTTAATTCAATAAAAACAGCAAATGTGTGTAAAACTCCAACCAAAGCTTTGGGATTCAAACCACTGCATGAAACTAGTATAAAGGGGAGAGTTTTCCTCTAAAATGCAAGAGAATATCCTTCGAAAGCATCCTTTGTGAAGTTATGAGTCACAATAAAAAAAGTGTACAGCAGGCGCTGGGAAGCATTTTAAAGCAATAAAAGCTGCAAATGTGTGTAAAACTCCAACCAAAGCTTTGGTATTCAAACCACTGCATGAAACTCGTATAAATGGGAGAGTTTTCCTCTAAAATGCAAGAGGATTTACTTGGAAAGCATCCTTTGTGAAGTTATGAGTCACAACAAAAAAAGTGTACAGCAGAGGGAGCTTGGAAGCATTTTTAAGCAATAAAAACTGCAAATGTGTGTAAAACTCCAACCAAATCTTTGGGATTCAAACCATTGCCTGTAACAAATATAAAGGGGAGAGTTTTACTCTTAAAAGCAAGAGAATTTACTGGGAAAGCATCCTTTGTGAACTTATGAGTTACAATAAAAAAAAAGTGTACAGCAGAGGGAGCTGTATATCATTTTTAAGCAATAAAAACTGCAAATGTGTGTAAAACTCCAACCAAATCTTTGGGATTCAAACCACTGCCTGTAACTGGAATAAAGGGGAGAGTTTTACTCTGAAATGCAAGATATTTTACTTGGAAAGCATCCTTTGTGAAGTTTAGAGTGAAAATAAAAACAGTGCACAGCATAGGGAGCTGGGAAGAATTTTTAAGCAATAAAAACAGCAAATGTGTGGAAAACTCCAACCAAAGCTTTGGGATTCAAACCACTGCATCTAATGAGTATGAAGGGGAGAGTTTTACTATGAAATGCAAGAGACTTTACTGGGAAAGCATCCTTTGTGAAGTTATGAGTTACAATAAAAAAAGTGTACAGCAGAGAGAGCTGGGAAGCATTTTTAATTCAATAAAAACAGCAAATGTGTGTAAAACTCCAACCAAAGCTTTGTGATTCAAACCACTGCCTCTAACTAGTATAAAGGGGAGAGTTTTCCTCTGAAATGCAAGAGAATTTACTTGGAAAGCATCCTTTGTGATGTTATGAGTTACAAAAAAAAAAGTGTACAGCAGAGGAAGCTGGGAAGCATTTTTCAGCGATAAAAGCTGCAAATGTGTGTAAAACTCCAACCAAAGCTTCGGGATTCAAACCACTGCCTGCAACTAGTATAAAGGGGAGAGTTTTACTCTAAAATGCAAGATAATTTTCTTGGAAAGCATCCGTTGTGAAGTTATGAGTTACAATCAAAACAATGTACAGCAGAGGAAGCTGGGAAGCATTTTTAAGCGATAAAAGCTGCAAATGTGTGTAAAACTTCAACCAAAGCTTTGGGATTCAAACCACTGCCTGTAACTCATATAAAGGGGAGAGTTTTACTCTGAAATGCAAGAGAATTTACTTGGAAAGCATCCTTTGTGAAGTTATGAGTCAAAATAAAATATGTGTACAGCAGGCGCTGGGAAGCATTTTTAAGCAATAAAAACATAAAATGTGTGTAAAACTCCAACCAAAGCTTTGGGATTCAAACCACTGCATGAAACTCGTATAAATGGGAGAGTTTTCCAAGTTATGAGTCACAACAAAAAAAGTGTACAGCAGAGGGAGCTTGGAAGCATTTTTAAGCAATAAAAACTGCAAATATGTGTAAAACTCCAACCAAAGCTTTGGGGTTCAAACCACTGCCTGTAACTAGTTTTAAGGAAATATTTCTACTCTAAAAAGCAAGAGACTTTACTGGGAAAGCATCCTTTGTGAAGTTGTGAGTGAAAATAAAATATGTGTACAGCAGGCGCTGGGAACCATTTTGAAGCAATAAAAACATAAAATGTGTGTAAAACTCCATCCAATGCTTTGGGATTCAAACCACTGCCTGCAACTAGTATAAAGGGGAGAGTTTTACTCTAAAATGCAAGAGAATTTTCTTGGAAAGCATCCGTTGTGAAGTTATGAGTTACAATAAAAAAAGTGTACAGCAGAGGAAGCTGGGAAAATTTTTAAGCGATAAAAGCTGCAAATGTGTGTAAAACTTCAACCAAAGCTTTGGGATTCAAACCACTGCCTGTTACTTGTATTAAGGGGAGAGTTCTTCTCAAAAAAGCAAGAGACTTTACTGGGAAAGCATCCTTTGTGAAGTTATGAGTCAAAATAAAAAGAGTGTACAGCAGGTGATTGGAAGCATTTTTAAGTGATAAAAACTGCAATGTGTGTAAAACTCCAACAAAAGCCTTGGGATTCAAACCACTCCCTGTAACTAGTATAAAGGGGATAGTTTTACTCGAAAAAGTAAGAGAATTTACTGGGAAAGCATCCTTTTTGAAGTTATGAGTGAAAATAAAAAAATTGTACAGCAGAGGGAGCTGGGAAGCATTTTTAAGCGATAAAAGCTGCAAATGTGTGTAAAACTCCAACCAAAGGTTTGGGATTCAAACCACTGCCTCTAACTCGTACAAAGGGGAGAATTTTACTCTGAAATGCAAGAGAATTTACTGGGACAGCATCCTTTGTGAAGTTATGAGTTACAATAAAAAAAGTGTACATTAGAGGGATCTGGGAAGTATTTTTCAGCAATAAAAGCTGCAAATGTGTGTAAAACTCCAACCAAAGCTTTGGGATTCAAACCACTGCCTCTAACTCGTACAAAGGGGAGAATTTTACTCTGAAAAGCAAGAGAATTTACTGGGACAGCATCCTTTGTGAAGTTATGAGTTACAATAAAAAAAGTGTACATTAGAGGGATCTGGGAAGTATTTTTCAGCAATAAAAACTGCAAATGTGTGTAAAACTCCAACCAAAGCTTTGGGATTCAAACCACTGCGTCTAACGAGAGTACAGGGGAGAGTTTTACTCTGAAATGCAAGAGAATTTACTTGGAAAGCATCCTTTGTGAAGTTATGAGTCAAAATAAAAAAAGTGTACAGCAGGCGCTGGGAAGCATTTTTAAGCGATAAAAGATGCAAATGTGTGAAAAACTCCAACCAAAGCTTTGGGATTCAAACCACTGCCTCTAACTAGTGTACAGGGGAGAGTTTTACTCTGAAATGCAAGAGAATTTACTTGGAAAGCATCCTTTGTGAAGTTATGAGTCAAAATAAAAAAAGTGTACAGCAGGCGCTGGGAAGCATTTTTAACCGATAAAAGCTGCAAATGTGTGTAAAAGTCCAACCAAAGCTTTGGGATTCAAACCACTGCCTGTAACTAGTATAAAGGGGAGAGTTTTACTCTAAAATGCAAGAGAATTTACTTGGAAAGCATCCTTTGTGAAGTTATGAGTCAAAATAAAAAATGTGTCCAGCAGGCGCTGGGAAGCATTTTTAAGCAATAAAAACAGCAAATGTGTGTAAAACTCCAACCAAATCTTTGGGATTCAAACCACTGCCTGTAACAAGTATAAAGGGGAGAATTTCACTCTTAAAAGCAAAATAATTTACTGGGAAAGCATCCTTTGTGAATTTATGAGTCAAAATAAAAAAACTGTACAGCAGAGGGAGCTGGGAAGCAGTTTTAAGCAATAAAAACTGCAAATGTATGTAAAACTCCAACCAAAGCTTTGGGATTCAAACCACTGCCTGTAACTAGTATAAAGGGGAGAATTCTACTCTAAAAAGCAAGAGACTTTACTGGGAAAGCATCCTTTGTGAAGGTATGAGTTACAATAAAAAAAGTGTACAGCAGAGGGAGCTGGGAAGTATTTTTCAGCAATAAAAATTGCAAATGTGTGTAAAACTCCAAACAAAGCTGTGGGATTCAAACCACTGCCTGTAACTAGTATAAGGGGGAGAGTTTTACTCTAAAAAGCAAGAGAATTTACTTGGAAAGCATCCTTTGTGAAGTTATGAGTCAAAATAAAAAATGTGTACAGCAGGCGCTGGGAAGCATTTTTAAGCAATAAAAACTGCAAATGTGTGTAAAACTCCAACCAAAGATTTGGGATTCAAACCACTGCCTGTAACTAGTATAAAGGGGAGAATTTGACTCTGAAAATCAAGAGACTTTACTGGGAAAGCATCCTTTGTGAAGTTATGAGTGCAAATAAAAAAAGTGTACAGAGGCGCTGGGAAGCATTTTCAAGCAATAAAAACAGCAAATGTGTGCAAAACTCCAACCAAAGCTTTAGGATTCAAACCACTGCCTTTAACGAGTATAAATGAGAGAGTTCTAATCTAAAAAGCAAGATAATTTACTGTGAAAGCATCCTTTGTGAAGTTATGAGTCAAAATAAAAAAAAGTGTACAGCAGAGGGAGCTGGGAAGCATTTTTAAGCAATAAAAACTGCAAATGTATGTAAAACTCCAACCAAAGCTTTGGGATTCAAACCACTGCCTGTAACAAGTATAAAGGGGAGAATTTCACTCTTAAAAGCAAAATAATTTACTGGGAAAGCATCCTTTGTGAATTTATGAGTCAAAATAAAAAAACTGTACAGCAGAGGGAGCTGGGAAGCAGTTTTAAGCAATAAAAACTGCAAATGTATGTAAAACTCCAACCAAAGCTTTGGGATTCAATCCACTGCCTGTAACTAGTATAAAGGGGAGAATTCTACTCTAAAAAGCAAGAGACTTTACTGGGAAAGCATCCTTTGTGAAGGTATGAGTTACAATAAAAAAAAGTGTACAGCAGAGGGAGCTGGGAAGTATTTTTCAGCAATAAAAATTGCAAATGTGTGTAAAACTCCAAACAAAGCTGTGGGATTCAAACCACTGCCTGTAACTAGTATAAGGGGGAGAGTTTTACTCTAAAAAGCAAGAGAATTTACTTGGAAAGCATCCTTTGTGAAGTTACGAGTCAAAATAAAAAAATGTGTCCAGCAGGCGCTGGGAAGCATTTTTAAGCGATAAAAACAGCAAATGTGTGTAAAACTCCAACCAAAGCTTTGGGATTCAAACCGCTGCCTGTAACTAGTATAAAGGGGTGAGTTTTACTCTAAAATGCAAGAGAATTTACTTGGAAAGCATCCTTTGTGAAGTTACGAGTCAAAATAAAAAAATGTGTCCAGCAGGCGCTGGGAAGCATTTTTAAGCGATAAAAACAGCAAATGTGTGTAAAACTCCAACCAAATCTTTGGGATTCAAACCACTGCCTGTAACAAGTATAAAGGGGAGAGTTTCACTCTTAAAAGCAAAAGAATTTACTGGGAAAGCATCCTTTGTGAAGTTATGAGTCAAAATCAAAAAACTGTACAGCAGAGGGAGCTGGGAAGAAGTTTTAAGCAATAAAAACTGCAAATGTGTGTAAAACTCCAACCAAAGCTTTAGGATTCAAACCACTGCCTGTAACTTGTATAAAGGGGAGAGTTCTACTCCAAAAAGCAAGAGACTTTATTCGGAAAGCATCCTTTGTGAAGTTATGAGTGAAAAGAAAAAAAGTGTACAGCAGGTGCTGGGAAGCATTTTTAAGCAATAAAAACAGCAAATGTGTGTAAAATCTAACCAAAGCTTTGGGATTCAAACCACTGCCTGTAACTCGTATAAAGGGGAGAGTTTTACTCTGAAATGCAAGAGAATTTACTTGGAAAGCATCCTTTGTGACGTTATGAGTGAAAATAAAAAAATTGTACAGCAGAGGGAGCTGGGAAGCATTTTTAAGCGATAAAAGCTGCAAATGTGTGTAAAACTCCAACCAAAGCTTTGGGATTCAAACCACTGCCTCTAACTCGTACAAAGGGGAGAATTTTACTCTGAAATGCAAGAGAATTTACTGGGACAGCATCCTTTGTGAAGTTATGAGTTACAATAAAAAAAGTGTACATTAGAGGGATCTGGGAAGTATTTTTCAGCAATAAAAGCTGCAAATGTGTGTAAAACTCCAACCAAAGCTTTGGGATTCAAACCACTGCCTCTAACTCGTACAAAGGGGAGAATTTTACTCTGAAAAGCAAGAGAATTTACTGGGAAAGCATCCTTTGTGAAGTTATGAGTTACAATAAAAAAAGTGTACATTAGAGGGATCTGGGAAGTATTTTTCAGCAATAAAAACTGCAAATGTGTGTAAAACTCCAACCAAAGCTTTGGGATTCAAACCACTGCGTCTAACGAGAGTACAGGGGAGAGTTTTACTCTGAAATGCAAGAGAATTTACTTGGAAAGCATCCTTTGTGAAGTTATGAGTCAAAATAAAAAAAGAGTACAGCAGGCGCTGGGAAGCATTTTTCAGCGATAAAAGATGCAAATGTGTGAAAAACTCCAACCAAAGCTTTGGGATTCAAACCACTGCCTCTAACTAGTGTACAGGGGAGAGTTTTACTCTGAAATGCAAGAGAATTTACTTGGAAAGCATCCTTTGTGAAGTTATGAGTCAAAATAAAAAAAGTGTACAGCAGGCGCTGGGAAGCATTTTTAAGCGATAAAAGCTGCAAATGTGTGTAAAAGTCCAACCAAAGCTTTGGGATTCAAACCACTGCCTGTAACTAGTATAAAGGGGAGAGTTTTACTCTAAAATGCAAGAGAATTTACTTGGAAAGCATCCTTTGTGAAGTTATGAGTCAAAATAAAAAATGTGTCCAGCAGGCGCTGGGAAGCATTTTTAAGCAATAAAAACAGCAAATGTGTGTAAAACTCCAACCAAATCTTTGGGATTCAAACCACTGCCTGTAACAAGTATAATGGGGAGCATTTCACTCTTAAAAGCAAAATAATTTACTGGGAAAGCATCCTTTGTGAATTTATGAGTCAAAATAAAAAAACTGTACAGCAGAGGGAGCTGGGAAGCAGTTTTAAGCAATAAAAACTGCAAATGTATGTAAAACTCCAACCAAAGCTTTGGGATTCAAACCACTGCCTGTAACTAGTATAAAGGGGAGAATTCTACTCTAAAAAGCAAGAGACTTTACTGGGAAAGCATCCTTTGTGAAGGTATGAGTTAAAATAAAAAAAGTGTACAGCAGAGGGAGCTGGGAAGTATTTTTCAGCAATAAAAATTGCAAATGTGTGTAAAACTCCAAACAAAGCTGTGGGATTCAAACCACTGCCTGTAACTAGTATAAGGGGGAGAGTTTTACTCTAAAAAGCAAGAGAATTTACTTGCAAAGCATCCTTTGTGAAGTTATGAGTCAAAATAAAAAATGTGTACAGCAGGCGCTGGGAAGCATTTTTAAGCAATCTTCTTCTTTTCCTTTCGGCTTGTCCCGTTAGGGGTCGCCACAGCGCGTCATCCTTTTCCATGTAAGCCTATCTCCTGCATCCTCCTCTCGAACACCAACTGCCATCATGTCTTCCCTCACGACATCCATCAACCTTCTCTTTGGTCTTCCTCGAGCTCTCTTGCCTGGCAGCTCCATCCTCATCATCCTTCTTCCAATATACTCACTATTTCTCCTCTGGACGTGTCCAAACCATTGAAGTCTGCGCTCTCTAACTTTGTCTCCAAAACATCGAACCTTGGCTGTCCCTCTGATGAGCTCATTTCTAATTTTATCCAACCTGGTCACTCCAAGAGCGAACCTCAACATCTTCATTTCCGCCACCTCCAGCTCTGCTTCCTGTTGTCTCTTCAGTGCCACTGTCTCTAATCCGTACATCATGGCTGGCCTCACTACTGTTTTATAAACTTTGCCCTTCATCCTAGCAGAGACTCTTCTGTCACATAACACACCTGACACCTTCCTCCACCCGTTCCAACCTGCTTTGACCCGTTTCTTCACTTCCTGACCACACTCACCATTGCTCTGGACGGTTGACCCCAAGTATTTAAAGTCCTCCACCCTTGCTATCGCTTCTCCCTGTAGCCTCATTCTTCCCCCACCAGCCCTCTCATTCATGCACATATATTCTGTTTTACTTCGGCTAATCTTCATTCCTCTTCTTTCCAGTGCATGCCTCCATCTCTCTAACTGTTCCTCCAGCTGCTCCCTGCTTTCACTGCAGATCACAATGTCATCTGCAAACATCATGGTCCACGGGGATTCCAGTCTAACCTCATCTGTCAGCCTATCCATCACCACTGCAAAAAGGAAGGGGCTCAGGGCTGATCCCTGATGCAGTCCCACGTCCACCTTAAATTCTTCTGTCACACCTACAGCACACCTCACCGCTGTTCTGCTGCCCTCGTACATGTCCTGTATTATTCTAACATACTTCTCTGCCACTCCAGACTTCCGCATGCAGTACCACAGTTCTTCTCTGGGTACTCTGTCATAGGCTTTCTCTAGATCTACAAAGACACAATGTAGCTCCTTCTGACCTTCTCTGTACTTTTCCATCAACATCCTCAAGGCAAATAATGCATCTGTGGTACTCTTTCTAGGCATGAAACCATACTGTTGCTCGCAAATACTCACTTCTGTCCTGAGTCTATCCTCCACTACTCTTTCCCATAACTTCATTGTGTGGCTCATCAACTTTATTCCTCTATAGTTGCCACAGCTCTGCACATCACCTTTGTTCTTAAAAATGGGCACCAGTACACTTTTCCTCCATTCCTCAGGCATCTTCTCACGCACTAGAATTCTATTGAACAAGCTGGTCAAAAACTTCACAGCCACCTCTCCTAGATGCTTCCATACCTCCACAGGAATGTCATCAGGACCAACTGCCTTTCCATTTTTCATCCTCTTTAATGCCTTTCTAACTTCCCCCTTACTAATCATTGCCACTTCCTGGTCCACCACACTTACCTCTTCTACTCTCCCTTCTCTATCATTTTCCTCATTCATCAACTCCTCAAAGTATTCTTTCCATCTAGCAAGCACACTGCTGGCACCAGTCAACATATTTCCATCTCTATCCTTAATCACCCTAACCTGCTGCACATCCTTCCCATCTCTGTCCCTCTGTCTGGCCAGCCTGTATAGATCCTTTTCTCCTTCTTTAGTGTCCAACCTGCCATACATGTCATCATATGCCTCTTGTTTTGCCTTTGCCACCTCTACCTTTGCCCTGTGTCGCATCTCAATGTATTCCTTTCGCCTCTCCTCGGTCCTCTCAGTGTCCCACTTCTTCTTAGCTAACCTCTTTCCTTGTATGATTTCCTGTACTGTGAGGTTCCACCACCAAGTCTCCTTCTCTCCTTTCCTGCCAGAAGATACACCAAGTACTCTCCTGCCTGCTTCTCTGATCACCTTGGCTGCAGTGGTCCAGTCTTCTGGAAGCTCCTGCCGTCCACCGAGAGCCTGTATCACCTCTTCCCGAAAAGCTGCACAACACTCGTCCTGTCTCAGCTTCCACCACATGGTTCTCTTCTCTGCCTTTGTCTTCCTAATTTTCCTCCCTACCACCAGAGTCATCTTACACACCACCATCCTATGCTGTCTAGCCACACTCTCCCCTACCACTACCTTACAGTTGGTAACCTCCTTCAGATTACATCGTCTGCACAAGATGTAATCCACCTGTGTGCTTCTACCTCCGCTCTTATAGGTCACCCTATGTTCGTGCCTCTTCTGGAAAAAAGTGTTCACTACAGCCATTTGCATCCTTGTTGCAAAGTCTACCACCATCTGTCCCTCCAAGTTCCTTTCCTGGATGCCGTATTTACCCATCACTTCTTCATCACCCCTATTACCTTCACCAACATGTCCATTACAATCTGCACCAATTACGACTCTCTCTCTGACTGGGATGCTAAGAACTACATCATCTAGCTCCTTCCAGAATTTCTCTTTCACCTCTAGGTCACATCCTACCTGTGGGGCATAGCCACTAATCACATTACACATAACACCCTCAATTTCAAATTTCAGCCTCATCACTCGATCTGATACTCTTTTCACCTCCAAGACATTCTTAGCCAACTCTTCTTTTAAAATAACCCCGACTCCATTTTTCTTCCCATCGACACCATGGTAAAATAATTTAAACCCTGCCCCTAAACTTCTAGCCTTACTGCCTTTCCACCTGGTCTCCTGGACACACAATATATCAACCTTTCTCCTCATCATCATGTCAACCAACTCCCGAGATTTTCCTGTCATAGTCCCAACATTCAAAGTCCCCACATTCAGTTCTAGGCTCTGTGTTTTCCTCTTCTCTTTCTGCCGAAGAACCCGCTTTCCACCTCCTCTTCTTCTTTGACTTCGACCCACAGTAGCTTTATTTCCAACGGCGCCCCGCAGGTTGACGGCGCCGGTGGCGGACGTTGTTAACCCGGGCCACGACCGATCCGGTATGGAATTCTTTGGATGAACGCTCATATTTGTTTGGCAAGGTTTTAAGCCGGATGCCCTTCCTGACGCAACCCTCTGCATTTATCCGGGCTTGGGACCGGCCTACAGTTTGCACTGACTTGTGCCACCCATAGGGCTGCATTAAGCATTTTTAAGCAATAAAAACTGCAAATGTGTGTAAAACTCCAACCAAAGCTTTGGGATTCAAACCACTGCCTGTAACTAGTATAAAGGGGAGAATTTGACTCTAAAAATCAAGAGACTTTACTGGGAAAGCATCCTTTGTGAAGTTATGAGTGAAAATAAAAAAAGTGTACAGAGGCGCTGGGAAGCATTTTCAAGCAATAAAAACAGCAAATGTGTGCAAAACTCCAACCAAAGCTTTAGGATTCAAACCACTGCCTTTAACGAGGATAAATGAGAGAGTTCTAATCTAAAAAGCAAGATAATTTACTGTGAAAGCATCCTTTGTGAAGTTATGAGTCAAAATAAAAAAAAGTGTACAGCAGAGGGAGCTGGGAAGCATTTTTAAGCAATAAAAACTGCAAATGTATGTAAAACTCCAACCAAAGCTTTGGGATTCAAACCACTGCCTGTAACAAGTATAAAGGGGAGAATTTCACTCTTAAAAGCAAAATAATTTACTGGGAAAGCATCCTTTGTGAATTTATGAGTCAAAATAAAAAAACTGTACAGCAGAGGGAGCTGGGAAGCAGTTTTAAGCAATAAAAACTGCAAATGTATGTAAAACTCCAACCAAAGCTTTGGGATTCAATCCACTGCCTGTAACTAGTATAAAGGGGAGAATTCTACTCTAAAAAGCAAGAGACTTTACTGGGAAAGCATCCTTTGTGAAGGTATGAGTTACAATAAAAAAAGTGTACAGCAGAGGGAGCTGGGAAGTATTTTTCAGCAATAAAAATTGCAAATGTGTGTAAAACTCCAAACAAAGCTGTGGGATTCAAACCACTGCCTGTAACTAGTATAAGGGGGAGAGTTTTACTCTAAAAAGCAAGAGAATTTACTTGGAAAGCATCCTTTGTGAAGTTATGAGTCAAAATAAAAAATGTGTACAGCAGGCGCTGGGAAGCATTTTTAAGCAATCTTCTTCTTTTCCTTTCGGCTTGTCCCGTTAGGGGTCGCCACAGCGCGTCATCCTTTTCCATGTAAGCCTATCTCCTGCATCCTCCTCTCGAACACCAACTGCCATCATGTCTTCCCTCACGACATCCATCAACCTTCTCTTTGGTCTTCCTCGAGCTCTCTTGCCTGGCAGCTCCATCCTCATCATCCTTCTTCCAATATACTCACTATTTCTCCTCTGGACGTGTCCAAACCATTGAAGTCTGCGCTCTCTAACTTTGTCTCCAAAACATCGAACCTTGGCTGTCCCTCTGATGAGCTCATTTCTAATTTTATCCAACCTGGTCACTCCAAGAGCGAACCTCAACATCTTCATTTCCGCCACCTCCAGCTCTGCTTCCTGTTGTCTCTTCAGTGCCACTGTCTCTAATCCGTACATCATGGCTGGCCTCACTACTGTTTTATAAACTTTGCCCTTCATCCTAGCAGAGACTCTTCTGTCACATAACACACCTGACACCTTCCTCCACCCGTTCCAACCTGCTTTGACCCGTTTCTTCACTTCCTGACCACACTCACCATTGCTCTGGACGGTTGACCCCAAGTATTTAAAGTCCTCCACCCTTGCTATCGCTTCTCCCTGTAGCCTCATTCTTCCCCCACCAGCCCTCTCATTCATGCACATATATTCTGTTTTACTTCGGCTAATCTTCATTCCTCTTCTTTCCAGTGCATGCCTCCATCTCTCTAACTGTTCCTCCAGCTGCTCCCTGCTTTCACTGCAGATCACAATGTCATCTGCAAACATCATGGTCCACGGGGATTCCAGTCTAACCTCATCTGTCAGCCTATCCATCACCACTGCAAAAAGGAAGGGGCTCAGGGCTGATCCCTGATGCAGTCCCACGTCCACCTTAAATTCTTCTGTCACACCTACAGCACACCTCACCGCTGTTCTGCTGCCCTCGTACATGTCCTGTATTATTCTAACATACTTCTCTGCCACTCCAGACTTCCGCATGCAGTACCACAGTTCTTCTCTGGGTACTCTGTCATAGGCTTTCTCTAGATCTACAAAGACACAATGTAGCTCCTTCTGACCTTCTCTGTACTTTTCCATCAACATCCTCAAGGCAAATAATGCATCTGTGGTACTCTTTCTAGGCATGAAACCATACTGTTGCTCGCAAATACTCACTTCTGTCCTGAGTCTATCCTCCACTACTCTTTCCCATAACTTCATTGTGTGGCTCATCAACTTTATTCCTCTATAGTTGCCACAGCTCTGCACATCACCTTTGTTCTTAAAAATGGGCACCAGTACACTTTTCCTCCATTCCTCAGGCATCTTCTCACGCACTAGAATTCTATTGAACAAGCTGGTCAAAAACTTCACAGCCACCTCTCCTAGATGCTTCCATACCTCCACAGGAATGTCATCAGGACCAACTGCCTTTCCATTTTTCATCCTCTTTAATGCCTTTCTAACTTCCCCCTTACTAATCATTGCCACTTCCTGGTCCACCACACTTACCTCTTCTACTCTCCCTTCTCTATCATTTTCCTCATTCATCAACTCCTCGAAGTATTCTTTCCATCTAGCAAGCACACTGCTGGCACCAGTCAACATATTTCCATCTCTATCCTTAATCACCCTAACCTGCTGCACATCCTTCCCATCTCTGTCCCTCTGTCTGGCCAGCCTGTATAGATCCTTTTCTCCTTCTTTAGTGTCCAACCTGCCATACATGTCATCATATGCCTCTTGTTTTGCCTTTGCCACCTCTACCTTTGCCCTGTGTCGCATCTCAATGTATTCCTTTCGCCTCTCCTCGGTCCTCTCAGTGTCCCACTTCTTCTTAGCTAACCTCTTTCCTTGTATGATTTCCTGTACTGTGAGGTTCCACCACCAAGTCTCCTTCTCTCCTTTCCTGCCAGAAGATACACCAAGTACTCTCCTGCCTGCTTCTCTGATCACCTTGGCTGCAGTGGTCCAGTCTTCTGGAAGCTCCTGCCGTCCACCGAGAGCCTGTATCACCTCTTCCCGAAAAGCTGCACAACACTCGTCCTGTCTCAGCTTCCACCACATGGTTCTCTTCTCTGCCTTTGTCTTCCTAATTTTCCTCCCTACCACCAGAGTCATCTTACACACCACCATCCTATGCTGTCTAGCCACACTCTCCCCTACCACTACCTTACAGTTGGTAACCTCCTTCAGATTACATCGTCTGCACAAGATGTAATCCACCTGTGTGCTTCTACCTCCGCTCTTATAGGTCACCCTATGTTCGTGCCTCTTCTGGAAAAAAGTGTTCACTACAGCCATTTGCATCCTTGTTGCAAAGTCTACCACCATCTGTCCCTCCAAGTTCCTTTCCTGGATGCCGTATTTACCCATCACTTCTTCATCACCCCTATTACCTTCACCAACATGTCCATTACAATCTGCACCAATTACGACTCTCTCTCTGACTGGGATGCTAAGAACTACATCATCTAGCTCCTTCCAGAATTTCTCTTTCACCTCTAGGTCACATCCTACCTGTGGGGCATAGCCACTAATCACATTACACATAACACCCTCAATTTCAAATTTCAGCCTCATCACTCGATCTGATACTCTTTTCACCTCCAAGACATTCTTAGCCAACTCTTCTTTTAAAATAACCCCGACTCCATTTCTCTTCCCATCGACACCATGGTAAAATAATTTAAACCCTGCCCCTAAACTTCTAGCCTTACTGCCTTTCCACCTGGTCTCCTGGACACACAATATATCAACCTTTCTCCTCATCATCATGTCAACCAACTCCCGAGATTTTCCTGTCATAGTCCCAACATTCAAAGTCCCCACATTCAGTTCTAGGCTCTGTGTTTTTCTCTTCTCTTTCTGCCGAAGAACCCGCTTTCCACCTCCTCTTCTTCTTTGACTTCGACCCACAGTAGCTTTATTTCCAACGGCGCCCCGCAGGTTGACGGCGCCGGTGGCGGACGTTGTTAACCCGGGCCACGACCGATCCGGTATGGAATTCTTTGGATGAACGCTCATATTTGTTTGGCAAGGTTTTAAGCCGGATGCCCTTCCTGACGCAACCCTCTGCATTTATCCGGGCTTGGGACCGGCCTACAGTTTGCACTGACTTGTGCCACCCATAGGGCTGCATTAAGCATTTTTAAGCAATAAAAACTGCAAATGTGTGTAAAACTCCAACCAAAGCTTTGGGATTCAAACCACTGCCTGTAACTAGTATAAAGGGGAGAATTTGACTCTAAAAATCAAGAGACTTTACTGGGAAAGCATCCTTTGTGAAGTTATGAGTGAAAATAAAAAAAGTGTACAGAGGCGCTGGGAAGCATTTTCAAGCAATAAAAACAGCAAATGTGTGCAAAACTCCAACCAAAGCTTTAGGATTCAAACCACTGCCTTTAACGAGGATAAATGAGAGAGTTCTAATCTAAAAAGCAAGATAATTTACTGTGAAAGCATCCTTTGTGAAGTTATGAGTCAAAATAAAAAAAAGTGTACAGCAGAGGGAGCTGGGAAGTATTTTTAAGCAATAAAAACTGCAAATGTATGTAAAACTCCAACCAAAGCTTTGGGATTCAAACCACTGCCTGTAACAAGTATAAAGGGGAGAATTTCACTCTTAAAAGCAAAATAATTTACTGGGAAAGCATCCTTTGTGAATTTATGAGTCAAAATAAAAAAACTGTACAGCAGAGGGAGCTGGGAAGCAGTTTTAAGCAATAAAAACTGCAAATGTATGTAAAACTCCAACCAAAGCTTTGGGATTCAATCCACTGCCTGTAACTAGTATAAAGGGGAGAATTCTACTCTAAAAAGCAAGAGACTTTACTGGGAAAGCATCCTTTGTGAAGGTATGAGTTACAATAAAAAAAGTGTACAGCAGAGGGAGCTGGGAAGTATTTTTCAGCAATAAAAATTGCAAATGTGTGTAAAACTCCAAACAAAGCTGTGGGATTCAAACCACTGCCTGTAACTAGTATAAGGGGGAGAGTTTTACTCTAAAAAGCAAGAGAATTTACTTGGAAAGCATCCTTTGTGAAGTTATGAGTCAAAATAAAAAATGTGTACAGCAGGCGCTGGGAAGCATTTTTAAGCAATAAAAACTGCAAATGTGTGTAAAACTCCAACCAAAGCTTTAGGATTCAAACCACTGCCTTTAACGAGTATAAATGAGAGAGTTCTAATCTAAAAAGCAAGATAATTTACTGTGAAAGCATCCTTTGTGAAGTTATGAGTCAAAATTAAAAAAAGTGTACAGCAGAGGGAGCTGGGAAGCATTTTTAAGCAATAAAAACTGCAAATGTATGTAAAACACCAACCAAAGCTTTGGGATTCAAACCACTGCCTGTAACAAGTATAAAGAGGAGAATTTCACTCTTAAAAGCAAAATAATTTACTGGGAAAGCATCGTTTGTGAATTTATGAGTCAAAATAAAAAAACTGTACAGCAGAGGGAGCTGGGAAGAAGTTTTAAGCAATAAAAACTGCAAATGTATGTAAAACTCCAACCAAAGCTTTGGGATTCAATCCACTGCCTGTAACTAGTATAAAGGGGAGAATTCTACTCTAAAAAGCAAGAGACTTTACTGGGAAAGCATCCTTTGTGAAGGTATGAGTTACAATAAAAAAAGTGTACAGCAGAGGGAGCTGGGAAGTATTTTTCAGCAATAAAAATTGCAAATGTGTGTAAAACTCCAAACAAAGCTGTGGGATTCAAACCACTGCCTGTAACTAGTATAAGGGGGAGAGTTTTACTCTAAAAAGCAAGAGAATTTACTTGGAAAGCATCCTTTGTGAAGTTATGAGTCAAAATAAAAAATGTGTACAGCAGGCGCTGGGAAGCATTTTTAAGCAATAAAAACTGCAAATGTGTGTAAAACTCCAACCAAAGCTTTGGGATTCAAACCACTGCCTGTAACTAGTATGAAGGGAAGAATTTGACTCTAAAAATCAAGAGACTTTACTGGGAAAGCATCCTTTGTGAAGTTATGAGTGAAAATAAAAAAAGTGTACAGAGGCGCTGGGAAGCATTTTCAAGCAATAAAAACAGCAAATGTGTGCAAAACTCCAACCAAAGCTTTAGGATTCAAACCACTGCCTTTAACGAGTATAAATGAGAGAGTTCTAATCTAAAAAGCAAGATAATTTACTGTGAAAGCATCCTTTGTGAAGTTATGAGTCAAAATAAAAAAAAGTGTACAGCAGAGGGAGCTGGGAAGCATTTTTAAGCAATAAAAACTGCAAATGTGTGAAACCCCAACCAAAGCTTTGGGATTCAAACCACTGCCTGCAACTAGTATAAAGGGGAGAGTTTTACTCGAAAAAGCAAGAGAATTTACTTGGAAAGCATCCTTTGTGAAGTTATGAGTCAAAATAAAAAATGTGTACAGCAGGCGCTGGGAAGCATTTTTAAGCAATAAAAACTGCAAATGTGTGTAAAACTCCAACCAAAGCTTTGGGATTCAAACCACTGCCTGTAACTAGTATGAAGGGAAGAATTTGACTCTAAAAATCAAGAGACTTTACTGGGAAAGCATCCTTTGTGAAGTTATGAGTGAAAATAAAAAAAGTGTACAGAGGCGCTGGGAAGCATTTTCAAGCAATAAAAACAGCAAATGTGTGCAAAACTCCAACCAAAGCTTTAGGATTCAAACCACTGCCTTTAACGAGTATAAATGAGAGAGTTCTAATCTAAAAAGCAAGATAATTTACTGTGAAAGCATCCTTTGTGAAGTTATGAGTCAAAATAAAAAAAAGTGTACAGCAGAGGGAGCTGGGAAGCATTTTTAAGCAATAAAAACTGCAAATGTGTGAAACCCCAACCAAAGCTTTGGGATTCAAACCACTGCCTGCAACTAGTATAAAGGGGAGAGTTTTACTCGAAAAAGCAAGAGAATTTACTGGGAAAGCATCCTTTGTGAAGTTATGAGTTACAATAAAAAAAAAGTGTACAGCAGAGGGAGTTGGGAAGCATTTTTAAGCAATAAAAACTGCAAATGTGTGTAAAACTCCAACCAAAGCTTTGGGATTCAAAAAACTGCCTGTAACTAGTATAAAGGGGAGAGTTTTACTCGAAATAGCAAGAGAATTTACTGGAAAAGCATCCTTTGTGAAGTTATGAGTCAAAATAATTTTTTTTTTCAGCAGGCGCTTGGAAGCATTTTGAAGCAATAAAAACTGCAAATGTGTGTAAAACTCCAACCAAAGCTTTGGGATTCAAAACACTGCCTGTAACTTGTATAAAGGGGAGAGTTTTACTCTAAAAAGCAAGAGAATTTTCTGGGAAAGCATCCTTTTTGAAGTTATGAGTCAAAATAGAAAACGTGTACAGCAGGCGCTGGGAAGCGTTTTTAAGCAATAAAAAACTGCAAATGTGTGTAAAACTCCAACCAAAGCTTTTGGATGCAAAAAACTGCCTGTAACTAGTATAAAGGGCAGAGTTCTACTCTAAATAGCCAGAGATTTTAGTGGGAAAGCTTCCTTTTTGAAGTTATGAGTCAAAATAGAAAACGTGTACAGCAGGCGCTGGGAAGCGTTTTTAAGCAATAAAAAACTGCAAATGTGTGTAAAACTCCAACCAAAGCTTTGGGATTCAAACCACTGCCTCTAACTAGTATACAGGGGAGAGCTTTACTCTTAAATGGAAGAGAATTTACTTGGAAAGCATCCTTTGTGAAGTTATGAGTTACAAATAAAAAAAAAGTGTTCAGCAGTCGCTGGGAAGCATTTTTAAGCGATAAAAACTGCAAATGTGTGTCAAACATCCTACCAAAGCTTTGGGATTCAAATCACTGCCTGTAACTAGTATAAAGGTGAGAGCGATACTCAAACAAGCAAGAGACTTTACTGGGAAAGCATCCTTTGTGAAGTTATGAGTTACAATAAAAAAAAAGTGTACAGCAGGTGCTGGGAAGTATTTTTAAGCGATAAAAGCTGCAAATGTGTGTAAAACGTCAACCAAAGCTTTGGGATTCAAACCACTGCCTGTAACTAGTATAAAGGGGAGAGTTCTACTCTAAAAAGCAAGAGACTTTACTGGGAAAGAAACCTTGGTGAAGTTATGAGTCAAAAGAAAAAATGTGTACAGCAGGCGCTGGGAAGCATTTTTAAGCAATAAAAAAAGGAAAAGTGTGTAAAACTCCAACCAAAGCTTTGGGATTCAAACCACTGCCTGTAACTTGTATAAAGGGGAGACTTCAACTCTAAAAAGCAAGAGAATTTACTGGGAAAGCATCCTTTGTGAAGTTATGAGTCAAAATAAAAAAAGTTTACAGCAGAGGGAGCTGGGAAGCATTTTTTAGCAATAAAAACTGCAAATGTGTGTAAAACTCCAACCAAAACTTTGGGATTCAAACCACTGGCTGTAACTATTTTAAAGGGGAGAGTTTTACTCTCAAAAGCAAGAGAATTTACTGTGAAAGCATCCTTTGTGAAGTTATGAGTTAAAATAAAAAGTGTACAGCAGAGGGAGCTGTTAAGCATTTTTAAGCAATAAAAACTACAAATGTGTGTAAAACTCCAACCAAACCTTTGGGTTTCAAACCACTGCCTGTAACTAGTATAAAGGGGAGAGGTCTCTTCCAAGGGGAGAGTTCTACTTTAAAAGCCTCTTTCAAGCCTCTCGGAGGTCGTGCGGCCGAAATGCGAGCGTCAAAGCATTCCGTTTCGGTCCAGTCGTAGGTCTTTATTGACTAAATTGTAACATGACGACTTATGTGATTTCGGCAGAACTTTTGAACCCTTAAGTTTGAGCTAGTGGGCTGACGTTCGACACAATCGATCATTGTGAATCCACCTTTCAGATGAGGTCTCTTCCAAGCCTCTCGGAGGTCGTGCGGCTGAAATGCAAGCGTCAAAGCATTCCGTTTCGCTCCAGTAGTAGGCCTTTATTGACTAAATTGTAACATGACGACCTATGTGATTTCGGCAGAACTTTTGAACCCTTAAGTTTGAGCAAGTGGGCTGACGTTCGACACAATCGATCGTGTGAATCCACCTTTCAGATGAAGTCTCTTCCAAGCCTCTCGGAGGTCGTGCGGCCGAAAGGCGAGCGTCAAAGCATTCCGTTTCGCTCCAGTAGTAGGCCTTTATTGACTAAATTGTAACATGACGACCTATGTGATTTTGGCAGAACTTTTGAACCCTTAAGTTTGAACGAGTGGGCTAATGTTCAACACACTCGATCGTTGTGAATCCACCTTTCAGGGGAGGTCTCCCCACAGTCTCTGAACAGTTGTGGGGCCGAACGGCGACCGTCAAAGCATTCAGTTTCGCTCTCGTAGTAGGCCATTATTGACTAAATTTCAACATGACGACCTATGTGATTTCGGCAGAACTTTTGAACCCTTAGGTTTGAGCTAGTGGGGTTACGTTCGACACACTTGATCGTTGTGAATCCACCTTTCAGGGCAGGTCTGCCCCAAAACTCTGGACGATTGTGGGGACAAGTGGCGACCGTCAAAGCATTCCGTTTTGCCCCAGTAAGTCGCCCTTTATTGACTAAATTGTAACATGACGACCTATGTGATTTCGGCAGAACTTTTGAACCCTTAAATTTGAGCTAGTGGGTTGACGTTCGACACAATCGTTCGTTGTGACTCCACCTGTCAGGGGAGGTCTCCCCCAAATCTCTGCACGGTTGTGGGGCCGAGCAGCAAACGTCAAAGCATTCAGTTTCGCTCGAGTTGTAGGCCTTTATTGCCTTCATTGTAACATGACGACCAATGTGATTTCGGCAGAACCTTTGAACCCTTAGGTTTGAGCTCGTGGGCTGACGTTCGACAAACTCGATCATTGTGAATCCACCTTTCAGGGGAGGTCTCTTCCAAGCCTCTTGGAGGTCATGCGGCTGAAGGGCGAGCGTCAAAGCATTCCGTTTTGCCCCAGTAGTCGCCCTTTATTGACTAAATTGTAACATGACGACCTATGTGATTTCGGCAGAACTTTTGAACACTTAAGTTTGAGCTTGTGGGCTGACGTTCGACACAATCGTTCGTTGTGAATCCACCTTTCAGATGAGGTCTCTTCCAAGCCTCTCGGAGGTCGTGCGGCTGAAAGGCGAGCGTCAAAGCATTCCGTTTGGCCCCAGTAGTAGGCCTTTATTGACTAAATTGTAACATGACGACCTATGTGATTTTGGCAGAACTTATGAACCCTTACGTTTGAGCTAGTGGGCTGACGTTCGACACACTCGATCGTTGTGAATCCACCTTGCAGGGGAGGTCTCCCCCAAGTCTCTGGATGGTTGTGGGGGCCGAGCGGCGACTGTCAAAGCATTCCATTTTGCTCCAGTAGTAGGACTTTATTGACGAAATTGTAACATGACGACCAATGTGATTTCGGCAGAATTTTTGAACACTTAAGTTTGAGCTCGTGGGCTGACATTCGACACAATCGATCGTTGTGAATCCACCTTTCAGATGAGGTCTCTTCCAAGCCTCTCGGAGGTCGTGCGGCCAAAAGGCGAGCGTCAAAGCATTCCGTTTGGCTCCAGTAGTAGGCCTTTATTGACGAAATTGTAACATGACGACATATGTGATTTTCAGCAGAACTTTTGAACCCTTAAGTTTG
This sequence comes from Phycodurus eques, assembly GCF_024500275.1. Lineage (NCBI taxonomy): Eukaryota > Metazoa > Chordata > Actinopteri > Syngnathiformes > Syngnathidae > Phycodurus > Phycodurus eques. The sequence continues at coordinate 1,876 of NW_026904109.1, read as the reverse complement.
TAGCAAGTGGGCTGACAGTTCGACACAATCGATCGCTTGTGAATCCACCTTTCAGATGAGGTCTCTTCCAAGCCTCTCGGAGGTCTTGCGGCCGAAAAGGCGAGCGTCAAAGCATTCCGTTTGGCTCCAGTAGTAGGCCTTTATTGACTAAATTGAAACATGATGACCGATGTGATTTCGGCAGAACTTTTGAACACTTAAGTTTGAGCTTGTGGGCTGACGTTCGACACAATCGATCGTTGTGAATCCACCTTTCAGATGAGGTCTCTTCCAAGCCTCTCGGAGGTCGTGCGGCCGAAAGGCGAGCGTCAAAGCATTCCGTTTCGCTCCAGTAGTAGGCCTTTATTGACTAAATTGAAACTAACGACCTATGTGATTTCGGCAAACTTTTGAAACCTTATGTTTGAGCTAGTGGGCTGACGTTCCACACACTCAATCGGTGTGAATCCACCTTTCAGGGGAGGTCTCCCCCAAGTCTCTGGGCGGTTGTGGGGCTGAGCGGCGACTGTCAAAGCATTCAATTTCGCTCCAACAGTAGGCCTTTATTGACGAAATTGTAACATGACGACCTATGTGATTTCGGCAGAACTTTTGAAACCTTAGGTTTGAGCTCGTGGGCTGATGTTCAACACAATCGATTGTTGTGAATCCACCTTTCAGATGAGGTCTCTTCCAAGCCTCTGGACGGTTGTGGGGCTGAGCGGCAACTGTAAATGCATTCCGTTTCGCTCCAGTCGTAGGCCTTTATTGACTAAATTGTAACATGACGACCTATGTGATTTCGGCAGAACTTTTGAAACCTTAGGTTTGAGCTCGTGGGCTGATGTTCAACACAATCGATTGTTGTGAATCCACCTTTCAGATGAGGTCTCTTCCAAGCCTCTCGGATGTTGTGCGGCCGAAAGGCGAGCGTCAAAGCATTCCGTTTCACTCCAGGAGTAGGCCTTTATTGACTAAATTGTAACATGACGACCTATGTGATTTCGGCAGAACTTTTCAACCCTTAAGTTTGAGCTCGTGGGCTGACATTCAACACACTTGATCGTTGTGAATCCACCTTTCAGGGGAGGTCTCTTCCAAGCCTCTTGGAGGTCATGCGGCCTGAAGGGCGAGCGTCAAAGCATTCCGTTTTGTCCCAGAAGTCGCCCTTTATTGACGAAATTGTAACATGACGACCGATGTGATTTCGGCAGAACTTTAGAACACTTAAGTTTGAGCTCGTGTGCTGACGTACGACACACTCGATCGTTGTGAATCCACCTTTCAGGGTAGGTCTCCCCCATTTCTCTGGACGGTTGTGGGGCCGAGCGGCGAAGCATTCCGTTTTTCCCCAGGAGTCGACCTTTATTGACTAAATTGTAACATGACGACCTTTGTGATTTTGGCAGAAATTTTGAACCCTTAAGTTTGAGCAAGTGGGCTGATGTTCGACACACTCGATCGCTGTGAATCCACCTTTCAGGGGAGTTCTCCCCCAAGTCTCTGGACGGTTGTGGGGCCGAGCGGCGACTGTCGAAGCATTCCGTTTCGCTCCAGTAGTAGGCCTTTATTGACAAAATTGTAACATGACGACCAATGTGATTTCGGCAGAACCTTTGAACCCTTAGGTTTGAGCTCGTGGGCTGACGTTCGACAAACTCGATCATTGTGAATCCACCTTTCAGGGGAGGTCTCCCCCAATTCTCTGGACGGTTGTGGGGCCGAGCGGCGGCCGTCAAAGCATTCAGTTTCGCTCCAGGAGTAGGCCTTGATTGACAAAATTGTAACATGACGACCTATGTGATTTCGGCAGAACTTTCAACCCTTAAGTTTGAGCTAGTGGGTTGACTTTCGACACAATCGTTCGTTGTGAATCCACTTTGAGGGGAGGTCTCCC